>NC_091282.1:759517732-759672732 GCF_032444005.1 Ranitomeya imitator
GACACCATGTCACGTTTGGAGAGCCCCTGTGTGCCTAAACATTGGAGATCCCCCAGAAATGACACCATTTTGGAAACTAGACCCCCAAAGGAACTAATCTAGATGTGTGGTGAGGACTTTGAACCCCCAAGTGCTTCACAGAAGTTTATAACGCAGAGCCATGAAAATAAAAAAAAAAAATTATTTTCTCAAAAATGATCTTTTAGCCTGCAATTTTTTATTTTCCCAAGGGTAACAGGAGAAATTTGACCACAAAAGTTGTTGTCCAGTTTCTCCTGAGTACGCTGATACCCCATATGTGGGGGTAAATCACTGTTTGGGCACATGCCGGGGCTCGGAAGTGAAGTAGTGACGTTTTGAAATGCAGACTTTGATAGAATGCTCTGTGGGCGTCATGTTGCGTTTGCAGAGCCCCTGATGTGGCTTAACAGTAGAAACCCCCCACAAGTGACCCCATTTTGGAAACTAGACCCCGAAAGGAACTTATCTAGATGTGTGGTGAGCACTTTGAACCCCCAAGTGCTTCATAGAAGTTTATAATGCAGAGCCGTGAAAATAATAAATACGTTTTCTTTCCTCAAAAATAATTATTTAGCCCAGAATTTTTTATTTTCCCAAGGGTTACAGAAGAAATTGGACCCCAAAAGTTGTTGTCCAGTTTCTCCTGAGTACGCTGATACCCCATATGTGGGGGTAAACCACTGTTTGGGCACATGCCGAGGCTCGGAAGTGAAGTAGTGACGTTTTGAAATGCAGACTTTGATGGAATGCTCTGTGGGCGTCACGTTCCGTTTGCAGAGCCCCTGATGTGGCTTAACAGTAGAAACCCCCCACAAGTGACCCCATTTTGGAAACTAGACCCCGAAAGGAACTTATCTAGATGGGTGGTGAGCACTTTGAAACCCCAAGCGCTTCATAGAAGTTTATAATGCAGAGCCGTGAAAATAATAAATACGTTTTCTTTCCTCAAAAATAATTATTTAGCCCAGAATTTTTTTTTTCCCCAAGGGTTACAGGAGAAATTGGACCCCAAAAGTTGTTGTCCAGTTTCTCCTGAGTAAGCTGATACCCCATGAGTGGGGGTAAACCACTGTTTGGGCACACGTCGGGGCTCAGAAGGGAAGTAGTGACTTTTGAAATGCAGACTTTGATGGAATGGTCTGCGGGTGTCACGTTGCGTTTGCAGAGCCCCTGGTGTGCCTAAACAGAAGAAACCCCCACAAGTGACCCCATTTTAGAAACTAGACCCCCCAAGGAACTTATCTAGATATGTGGTGAGCACTTTGAACCCCCAAGTGCTTCACAGACGTTTACAACGCAGAGCCGTGAAAAAAAATCATTTTTCTTTCCTCAAAAATTATGTTTTAGCAAGCATTTTTTTAGATTCACAAGGGTAACAGGAGAAATTGGACCCCAGTAATTGTTGCGCAGTTTGTCCTGAGTATGCTGGTACCCCATATGTGGGGGTAAACCACTGTTTGGGCACACGTCAGGGCTCGGAAGTGAGGGAGCACAATTTGACTTTTTGAATACGAGATTGGCTGGAATCAATGGTGGCGCCATGTTGCGTTTGGAGACCCCTGATGTGCCTAAACAGTGGTAACCCCTCAATTCTAACTCCAACACTAACCCCCCCACACCCCTAACCCTAATCCCAACTGTAGCCATAACCCTAATCACAACCCTAACCACAACCCTAATTCCAACCCTAACCCTAAGGCTATGTGCCCACGTTGCGGATTCGTGTGAGATATTTCCGCACCATTTTTGAAAAATCCGCGGGTAAAAGGCACTGCGTTTTACCTGCGGATTTTCCGCGGATTTCCAGTGTTTTTTGTGCGGATTCCTATTGAGGAACAGGTGTAAAACGCTGCGGAATCCGCACAAAGAATTGACATGCTGCGGAAAACACAACGCAGCGTTTCCGCGCGGTATTTTCCGCACCATGGGCACAGCGGATTTGGTTTTTCATATGTTTACATGGTACTGTAAACCTGATGGAACACTGCTGCGGATCCGCAGCGGCCAATCCGCAGCCAAATCCGCACCGTGTGCACATAGCCTAATTCTAAAGGTATGTGCACACGCTGCGGAAAACGCTGTGGATCCGCAGCAGTTTCCCATGAGTTTACAGTTCAATGTAAACCTACGGGAAACAAAAATCGCTGTACACATGCTGCAGAAAAACTGCACGGAAACGCAGCGGTTTACATTCCGCAGCATGTCACTTCTTTGTGCGGATTCCGCAGCGGTTTTACAACTGCTCCAATAGAAAATCGCAGTTGTAAAACCGCAGTGAAATGCGCAGAAAAAAACGCGGTAAATCCGCCATAAATCCGCAGCGGTTTAGCACTGTGGATTTATCAAATCCGCTGCGAAAAAATCCGCAGAGGACCAGAATACGTGTGCACATACCGAAACCCTAACCCTAACCCTAGCCCTACCCCTAACCCTACCCCTAACCCTAGCCCTAACCCTACCCCTAACCCTAGCCCTAACCCTAGCCCTAACCCTAGCCCTAACCCTAGCCCTAACCCTAGCCCTAACCCTACCCCTAACCCTAACCCTAATCTAACATTAGTGGAAAAAAAAAAATTTCTTTATTTTTTTATTGTCCCTACCTATGGGGGTGACAAAGAGGGGGGGGTCATTTATTATTTTTTTTATTTTGATCACTGAGATATAATCTATCTCAGTGATTAAAATGCACTTTGGAACGAATCTGCCGGCCGGCAGATTCGGCGGGCGCACTGCGCATGCGCCCGCCATTTTGGAAGATGGCGGCGCCCAGGGAGAAGACGGACGGGACCCCGGCTGGATCGGTAAGTATGATGGGGTGGGGGGGGACCACGGGGGGGGGGGGGATCGGAGCACGGGGGGGGGAATCGGAGCGCGGGAGGGGTGGAACGGAGCACGGGGGGCGTGGAACGAAGCACGGGGGGGGCTGGAATGGAGCACGGGGGGGTGGAACGGAGCACCGGGGGGTGTGGATCGGAGTGCAGGGGGGGTGATTGGAGCACGGGGGGGTGATTGGAGCACGGGGGGAGCGGACAAGAGCACGGGGGGGAGTGGAGCACTGGACGGAGGGGAGCCGGAGCAGTGTACCGGCCAGATCGGGGGGCTGGGGGGGCGATCGGTGGGGTGGGGTGGGGGCACATTAGTATTTCCAGCCATGGCCGATGATATTTCAGCATCGGCCATGGCTGGATTGTAATATTTCACCAGTTATAATAGGTGAAATATTACAAATCGCTCTGATTGGCAGTTTCACTTTCAACAGCCAATCAGAGCGATCGTAGCCACGAGGGGGTGAAGCCACCCCCCCTGGGCTAAACTACCACTCCCCCTGTCCCTGCAGATCGGGTGAAATGGGAGTTAACCCTTTCACCCGATCTGCAGGGACGCGATCTTTCCATGACGCCACATAGGCGTCATGGGTCGGATTGGCACCGACTTTCATGACGCCTACGAGGCGTCATGGGTCGGGAAGGGGTTAAACTTTGCAAGTGCTGTGATCCTGAGCAAGCAGGGGGGGCCCACTAGTTGGCACTGGCACAGGGCCCCTCAAAGTACAGCGGTGTGTTTGCACGGTGGGGGCGCCTCCCACCGGCAGCAACACTTTTGCGTACTATGAGAGGCCCTGTGCCAGTGACGTTGCCAACTAGTATTCCTCCCCCTACCTGATGAAGGAACCTGCACTTTCATCTGCACCTTCCTCTTTGTCCCCGTGTAAGGTGGTATGGTATGCGGGAAGAGGAACCTGACTTTCAGCAGGGTCACAATCTTGCTGTGTAGCGTGCACGGGGAATTTTGCGTTCTGGGTCAATGTACCAGCAGACTCATCTATCACTGGCTGGGCAATGGGCAGGATGAGGAGGAAACACAGATATAGGCCCAAAGAATAAAGTTGGCTAAATGCAGTTCAAAATTGGTAACACAGGACTAACCAGGGGGCATTGCAGTGGAGGACAACTGGAATGAGAGGCTGACACAGAGAGTAGGCCCAAATCAGTAAGTAGTCGAAATGCAGTTCAAAATTGGCAACCGTAGTAAACAGGCGGCACAGCTTTGTTCAGTGGAGGAGAACAGCAAGGAGTGGAAGACACCGATAGTAGGCCCCAACCCAACTAGTAGGCCAAATGCAGTCTAACATTAACAACTACTTAACGAGAGCCTGAAAATGGAATTTCAGGACAGGAAACCAGGAGAACAGCAAGGAGCGGCAGACACTGTTAGTAGGCCCCAAACCAACTAGTACGCCAAATGCAGTTGTTCCATTTAACCACTATTTAACAAGAGCCTGAAGATAGAAGCTCAGGAAAGGCAACCTGGAGAACACCTTGGAGTGGAACACACCGTCTCTACACCCCATACCCAATTTGTAGGCCTAATGCAGTGTAGTTCCCAACAACTACTAAACAAGAGCCTGAAGATCGAAGCAATGGAGAGGAAACCTGGGGAACACCTTGGAGTGCAACACACCATCTCTCTACACCCCATACCCAATTTGTAGGCCTAATGCAGCGTAGTTTCCAACAACTACTAAACGAGAGCATTAAGATCGAAGCAATGGCGAGGAAACCTGGGGAACACCTTGGAGTGGAACGCACCATCTCTCTACACCCCATACCCATTTTGTAGGCCTAATGCAGTGTAGTTCCCAACAACTACTAAACGAGAGCCTGAAGATCGAAGCAATGGAGAGGAAACCTGGGGAACACCTTGGAGTGCAACACACCATCTCTCTACACCCCATACCCAATTTGTAGGCCTAATGCAGCGTAGTTTCCAACAACTACTAAACGAGAGCCTGAAGATCGAAGCAATGGAGAGGAAACCTGGGGAACACCTTGGAGTGCAACACACCATCTCTCTACACCCCATACCCAATTTGTAGGCCTAATGCAGCGTAGTTTCCAACAACTACTAAACGAGAGCATGAAGATCGAAGCAATGGAGAGGAAACCTGGGGAACACCTTGGAGTGCAACACACCATCTCTCTACACCCCATACCCAATTTGTAGGCCTAATGCAGTGTAGTTTTCTACAACTACTAAACGAGAGTCGGAAGACCGAAGCAATGTGGATGAAACCTGGGGAACACCTTGGAGTGTAACACACCATCTCTCTACACCCCATACCCAATTTGTAGACCTAATGCAGTGTAGTTTCCAACAACTACTAAACGAGAGCATGAAGATCGAAGCAATGGAGATGAAACCTGGGGAACACCTTGGAGTGGAACACACCATCTCTCTACACCCCATACCCATTTTGTAGGCCTAATGCAGTATAGTTCCCAACAACTACTAAACGAGAGCCTGAAGATCGAAGCAATGGAGAGGAAACCTGGGGAACACCTTGGAGTGCAACACACCATCTCTCTACACCCCATACCCAATTTGTAGGCCTAATGCAACGTAGTTTCCAACAACTACTAAACGAGAGCATGAAGATCGAAGCAATGGAGAGGAAACCTGGGGAACACCTTGGAGTGGAACACACCATCTCTCTACATCCCATACCCATTTTGTAGGCCTAATGCAGTGTAGTTCCCAACAACTACTAAACGAGAGCCTGAAGATCGAAGCAATGGAGAGGAAACCTGGGGAACACCTTGGAGTGCAACACACCATCTCTCTACACCCCATACCCAATTTGTAGGCCTAATGCAGCGTAGTTTCCAACAACTACTAAACGAGAGCATGAAGATCGAAGCAATGGAGAGGAAACCTGGGGAACACCTTGGAGTGGAACACACCATCTCTCTACACCCCATACCCATTTTGTAGGCCTAATGCAGTGTAGTTCCCAACAACTACTAAACGAGAGCCTGAAGATCGAAGCAATGGAGAGGAAACCTGGGGAACACCTTGGAGTGCAACACACCATCTCTCTACACCCCATACCCAATTTGTAGGCCTAATGCAGTGTAGTTTCCAACAACTACTAAACGAGAGCATGAAGATCGAAGCAATGGAGAGGAAACCTGGGGAACACCTTGGAGTGGAACACACCATCTCTCTACACCCCATACCCATTTTGTAGGCCTAATGCAGCGTAGTTTCCAACAACTACTAAACGAGAGCATGAAGATCGAGGCAATGGAGAGGAAACCTGGGGAACACCTTGGAGTGGAACACACCATCTCTCTACACCCCATACCCAATTTGTAGGCCTAATGCAGTGTAGTTTTCTACAACTACTAAACGAGAGTCGGAAGACCGAAGCAATGTGGACGAAACCTGGGGCACACCTTGGGGCGGCAGACACCGTTAGTAGGCCCTACCAAAGTTGTACCCCCAATGCAGTTTTAAAATTCCTAGAGGCTGAAAACAAGACTATTGACGCTCAGCTTTTTTCAAAGGAACACAGCTGAATTGAGTGGCGCAGACAGACACAGGTAGTAGGCCTTAAACCAAAAATGTGGCTCACTGCAGCTTAAAAAAGTTACAGGGGTACACAGGCAGCATTGCTCTGGGCAGTGGAGGACAATTTCAATAGTGGACCGCAGACAGACTTTGTACGCCTACTATTAAAAAAAGGATGCTCTATGCAATTAAAAATCGGTTCCAGGGGTCCACGGGCAGCAGTGGTGTGGTCAGTGGACGAGTATTGGAAGGAGGGACCGCAGACAGGCGTAGTAGGCCTAACATAACAAAATTAGGCTGTAGGCACTTTAAAAATGGTTCCAGGGGTACACGGGCAGCAGTGGTGTGGTCAGCGGAGGAAAATTTGAATTAGGGACTGCAGACAGACTTTGTAGGCTGTCCCCTGTGGACCATGCATCCAACACATTAACCCAGTGCGCCGTAATGGACACGTAATTTTTTGTGGACATGCCTACTGGTCCATGCGTCTCTTGTCAGGTGCACCTTTCTACTGTTTGATTGCCTGAGTGCTATGACAATGCAGACTTTTTCATGCCGGTGGAGGGCTGGGATGGCTTTTCTCGCAAAAGAAATGACGACTGGGTAGCTTGAACCGTGGTACAGCGTAGTTCATCTGGGCTTTCTAAATATAAAACAAAGAAAAAAAGGAGGCTCCATGCACTTTCAGCTGGGTTCCAGGGGTACACGGCCAGCATTGGTCTGGTCAGTGGAGAACTATTGGAAGGAAGGACCGCAGACAGGCTTCGAAGGCCTAACATAAAAAAATTGGGCTGGCTGTAGGCAATTTAAAATTGGTTCCAGGGGAACACGGGCAGCAGTGGTCTGGTCAGTGGAGGCCTAGTGGAAGGAGTGACCGCAGACAGGCATCGAAGGCCTAAAGGCCCCTTCACATTAAGCGACGCTGCAGCGATACCGACAATGATCCAGATCGCTGCAGCGTCGCTGTTTGGTCGCTGGAGAGCTGTCACACAGACCGCTCTCCAGCGACCAACGATGCCGGTAACCAGGGTAAACATCGGGTAACTAAGCGCAGGGCCGCGCTTAGTAACCCGATGTTTACCCTGGTTACCATCCTAAAAGTAAAAAAAAACAAACAGTACATACTTACCTACCGCTGTCTGTCCTCCAGCGCTGTGCTCTGCACTCCTCCTGTACTGTCTGTGTGAGCACAGCGGCCGGAAAGCAGAGCGGTGACGTCACCGCTCTGCTTTCTGGCTGACCGACGCTCACAGCCAGTACAGGAGGAGTGCAGAGCACAGCGCTGGAGGACAGACAGCGGTAGGTAAGTATGTACTGTTTGTTTTTTTTACTTTTAGGATTGTAACCAGGGTAAACATCGGGTTACTAAGCGCGGCCGTGGGCTAGGCACAACTGTCCCGAAATTGATGTCCCCTGTGGACCCTGCATCCACCACATTCACCCAGTGTGCCGTGATGGACACGTAACGTCCCTGGCCATGCCTACTGGTCCATGCATCTGTAGTCAGGTGCACCTTTGTACTCACAGATTGCCTGAGTGCATGGACGATGCGCTGTTTAACATGCTGGTGCAGGGCTGGGATGGCTTTTCTGGAAAAAAAGTGTCGACTGGGTAGCTCGTAGCGTGGTTTAGCGTACTCCATCAGGGCTTTGAAAGCTTCGCTTTCAACTAACCGGTAGGGCATCATCTCTAACGAGATTGGTCTAGCTATGTGGGCGTTCAAACCCTGTGTACGCAGATGCGAGGATAAGTACTTCCTTTTTCTAACCAGAGTCTCATGTAGGGTGAGCTGGACTTGAGAGCTGGAGATCGTGGAACTAGCGGGTGTGCCGGTGGACATGGCAGACTGAGAGACGGTTGGAGACGGTATTGTTTCCGCCGGTAACCTAGATGCAGTATTTCCTCCAACGAAACTGGTGATTCCCTGACCCTGACTGCTTTGGGCTGGCAAAGAAACCAGCACAGATACTGCCGGTGGTGAAGAAAATGGTGGCCTTACAGTGACGGAAGGGATGTTGCGTTGCTGAGTAGCTTCATTGGCCGAGTGTGCTAGAACCTTAAGGGACGTTTGGTAGTTAGTCCAGGCTTGCAAATGCATGGTGGTTAAATGTCTATGCATGCAACTTGTATTGAGACTTTTCAGATTCTGACCTCTGCTTAAGCTAGTTGAACATTTTTGACAGATGACTTTGTGCTGATCAATTGGATGTTGTTTAAAAAAAAATGCCAGACTGCACTCTTCCTAGCATCGGATCCCTTTTCAGGAATTGCAGACTGAGCTATAACCGGATGGACACGCTGTCCTCCAACAGTTTTTTGCTTTGCCACGCGTTTTGGGCCAGATACGGGCCCGGCAGATGGAACCTGTTGCAATGTTGATGCCTGCTGCGGCCCCTCCTCCTCCGCTTCAGAACTACTGCTGCCTGCACCCTGTTCCCCCAATGGCTGCCAATCGGGGTCAACAACTGGGTCATCTATAACCTCCTCTTCTAGCTCGTGTGCAACTTCGTCTGTGTCACCGTGTAGGTCGGTGGTATAGCGTTCGTGACGGGGCAACATAGTCTCATCAGGGTCTGATTCTGGATCAGTACCCTGAGAGGGCAATGTTGTGGTCTGAGTCAAAGGACCAGCATAGTAGTCTGGCTGTGGCTGTGCATCAGTGCACTCCATGTCAGAATCTACTTGTAATGGGCATGGCCTGTTAACTGTTTCACTTTCTAAGCCAGGGACGGTATGTGTAAAGAGCTCCATGGAGTAACCCGTTGTCGCCTGCTGCATCCTTCTCTCTTGTTGTTGTTTTTGCTGAAGAGGACAAGGAAGCGACTTGTCCCTGACCGTGAACATCCACTAACGACGCGCTGCTTTTAGATTTGCCAGTTTCAGAAGAGGAGGCAAAAGAGCTAGAGGCTGAGTCAGCAAGGTAAGCCAAAACTTGCTGTTGCTGCTCCGGCTTTAAAAGCGGTTTTCCCACTCCCAGAAAAGGGAGCGTTCGAGGCCTTGTGTAGCCAGACGACGAACCTGGCTCCACAGCTCCAGACTTAGGTGGAATAATTTTTTTCCCACGACCACCTGATGCTCCACTACCATCATTACCAGCTGACAATGAACGCCCACGGCCATGACCTCTTCCACCAGACTTCCTCATTGTTTTAAAAACTTAACCAAAGTAACTTTATTTGTTGCTGTCAAACAACTTACACGGTGAGCTATAACTTCTGTATGATTTCGATATCCCTTTACAGGTTGGTGAAACCGCAAGGAAAATCAGGCACAATGTTACACACTCTGTTTTCTGTGGCACTAAATCAGAGAGATGCCACACACGCAGGACTGTCACTCAAGCACAAATGTCAATATTAATCTCCCACTGTTTTTTTTTTTTTTTTTTAAGGAAACTTTAGAAACAAAATTAAATGAAATGATTTATTCAGGAAGAATTTAGAAACAAAATAAAATAAAATGATTTTTTCAGGGAGAATTTAGAAACCCCCCAAAAAAGAAAATAGCCTTTCTATGTCCCAGTGCCCACTATTTGAGAGAGAGAGATGGCACACCCAGGAGTCAGGAGTGGCACACAAGCAGAAAGGGCAATATTAATCTCCCACTGACTTTTTTTTTCAGGGAGACTTTAGAAACAAAATAAAATAAAATGATTTATTCAGGAAGAATTTAGAAACAAAATAAAATAAAATGATTTTTTCAGGGAGAGTTTAGAAACCCCCCAAAAAAGAAAATAGCCTTTCTATGGCCCAGTGCCCACTATTTGAGAGAGAGAGATGGCACACCCAGGAGTCAGGAGTGGCACACAAGCAGAAAGGGCAATATTAATCTCCCACTGATTGATTTATTGATTTTTTCAGGTAGAATTTAGAAACCAAATCAACCAAAAAAATAAAATAGGCTTTCTATGGCCCACTGAGTGAGAGATGGCACACACAGGAGTCAGGAGTGGCACACAAGCCCAGAGGCCAATATTTATCTCCCACTGATTGATTGATTGATTTATTGATTTTTTCTGGTAGAATTTAGAAACCAAATCAACCCAAAAAAAAATATAGGCTTTCTATGGCCCACTGAGTGAGAGATGGCACACTCAGGAGTCAGGAGTGGCACACAAGCCCAGAGGCCAATATTTATCTCCCACTGATTGATTTATTGATTTTTTCAGGTAGAATTTAGAAACCAAATCAACAAAAAGAAAAAAAATAGCCTTTCTATGGCCCAGTGACTGCCCACTATTTGAGAGAGAGAGAGATGGCACACCCAGGAGTCAGGAGTGGCACACAAGCAGAAAGGGCAATATTAATCTCCCACTGACTTTTTTTTTTCAGGGAGACTTTAGAAACAAAATTAAATAAAATGATTTATTCAGGAAGAATTTAGAAACAAAATAAAATAAAATGATTTTTTCAGGGAGAATTTAGAAACAAAAAAAAAAAAAAGAAAATAGCCTTTCTATGGCCCAGTGCCCACTATTTGAGAGAGAGAGATGGCACACCCAGGAGTCAGGAGTGGCACACAAGCAGAAAGGGCAATATTAATCTCCCACTGACTTTTTTTTTTCAGGGAGACTTTAGAAACAAAATTAAATAAAATGATTTATTCAGGAAGAATTTAGAAACAAACAAAAAAAAAATAGGCTTTCTATGGCCCACTGAGTGAGAGATGGCGCACACAGGAGTCAGGAGTGGCACACAAGCCCAGAGGCCAATATTTATCTCCCACTGATTGATTGATTTATTGATTTTTTCAGGTAGAATTTAGAAACCAAATCAACCCCCCCAAAAAAATAGGCTTTCTATGGCCCACTGAGTGAGAGATGGCACACACAGGAGTCAGGAGTGGCACACAAGCCCAGAGGCCAATATTTATCTCCCACTGATTGATTTATTGATTTTTTTCAGGTAGAATTTAGAAACCAAATCAACAAAAAGAAAAAAAATAGCCTTTCTATGGCCCAGTGACTGCCCACTAGTTGAGAGAGAGAGATGGCACACCCAGGAGTCAGGAGTGGCACACAAGCAGAAAGGGCAATATTAATCTCCCACTGATTTTTTTTAATTTTTTCTGGGAGTATTTAGAAACCCAATAAAAAAAAAATTAATAGGCTTTCTATGGCCCACTATTTGAGAGAGAGATGGCACACTCAGGACTGGCACACAAGCCCAAAGGCCAATATTAATCTCCCACTGTATTTTTTTTTATCAGGGAGAATTTATAAACCCCACAAAAAAAATACAGAAAAATGAAAAGGCTTTCTATGGCCCACTATGTGAGAGAGATGGCACACACAGGGATGGCACTCTAGCAGAAATGCCAAATTGCCAATCTTAATCTCCCACCAAAAACAAACAAACAAACAAACAAAAAAAAAACAGGGACTGTCCTACAATTACTATCTCCTTGCCTGCAGTAATCTCAGCCAGGTATGGCAGGCAGCTGCTATCTCCCTGCCTGCAGTAATCTCAGCCAGGTATGGCAGGCAGCAATAAGGAGTGGACTGATGCACAAATGAAATAAAAAGTGTGGACAACCAAAAAAGATAGCTGTGCAGAAAGGAAGGAACAAGAGGATTTGTGCTTTGAAAAAAGCAGTTGGTTTGCACAGCGGCGTACACACAGCAATGCAGCTATCAGGGAGCCTTCTAGGGCAGCCCAATGAGCTACAGCGCTGAGAAAAAAAAAAAATGTTGCCTCCACTGTCCCTGCAAACCGAAGGTGGTGTTGGACAGTGGAAATCGCTACAGCACAAGCGGTTTTGTGGTTAATGGACCCTGCCTAACGCTATCCCTGCTTCTGACGAAACGGCAGCAACCTCTCCCTATGCTCAGATCAGCAGCAGTAAGATGGCGGTCGGCGGGAACGCCTCTTTATAGCCCCTATGACACCGCAGACAGCAAGCCAATCACTGCAATGCCCTTCTCTAAGATGGTGGGGACCAGGACCTATGTCATCACGCTGCCCACACTCTGCGTTCACCTTCATTGGCTGAGAAATGGCGCTTTTTGCGTCATTGAAACGTGACTTTAGCACGAAAGTCGCGTACCGCATGGCCGACCACGCACAGGGGTCGGATCGGGTTTCATGAAACCCAACTTTGCCAAAAGTCGGCGACTTTTGAAAATGAACGACCCGTTTCGCTCAACCCTATTGGCTGGTCATCCTGAAATCTTTGGTACCAGAGAGTTAGTGGCTAGATCCTTTTGGTGGCCATCTCTGTCGCGGGATGTGCGTTCTTTTGTGCAGTCCTGTGGGATTTGTGCTCGGGCTAAGCCCTGCTGTTCTCGTGCCAGTGGGTTGCTTTTGCCCTTGCCGGTCCCGAAGAGGCCTTGGACACATATCTCTATGGATTTTATTTCAGATCTTCCCGTCTCTCAAAAAATGTCAGTCATTTGGGTAGTTTGTGATCGCTTCTCTAAGATGGTCCATTTGGTACCCTTGTCTAAATTACCTTCCTCCTCTGATTTGGTGCCATTGTTCTTCCAGCATGTGGTTCGTTTACATGGCATTCCAGAGAATATCGTTTCTGACAGAGGTTCCCAGTTTGTTTCGAGGTTTTGGCGAGCCTTTTGTGCTAGGATGGGCATTGACTTGTCTTTTTCCTCGGCTTCCTATCCTCAGACTAATGGCCAGACCGAACGAACCAATCAGACCTTGGAAACATATCTGAGATGCTTTGTTTCTGCTGATCAGGATGACTGGGTGTCCTTTTTGCCTTTGGCTGAGTTCGCCCTTAATAATCGGGCCAGCTCGGCTACCTTGGTTTCGCCGTTTTTCTGCAACTCTGGGTTCCATCCTCGTTTCTCTTCAGGGCAGGTTGAGTCTTCGGACTGTCCTGGTGTGGATACTGTGGTGGACAGGTTGCAGCAGATTTGGACTCATGTAGTGGACAATTTGACCTTGTCCCAGGAGAAGGCTCAACGTTTTGCTAATCGCAGACGCTGTGTGGGTCCCCGACTTTGTGTTGGGGATTTGGTTTGGTTGTCTTCTCGTCATATTCCTATGAAGGTTTCCTCTCCTAAGTTTAAACCTCGTTTCATTGGTCCGTATAGGATTTCTGAGGTTCTTAATCCTGTGTCTTTTCGTTTGACCCTTCCAGATTCTTTTTCCATCCATAACGTATTCCATAGGTCATTGTTGTGGAGATACGTGGCACCTATGGTTCCATCTGTTGATCCTCCTGCCCCAGTTTTGGTGGAGGGGGAGTTGGAGTATATTGTGGAGAAGATTTTGGATTCTCATGTTTCAAGATGGAAACTCCAGTATCTGGTTAAGTGGAAGGGTTATGCTCAGGAAGTTAATTCCTGGGTCTTTGCCTCTGATGTCCATGCTCCCGATCTTGTTCGTGCCTTTCATATGGCTCATCCTGGTTGTCCTGGGGGCTCTGGTGAGGGTTCGGTGACCCCTCCTCAAGGGGGGGGTACTGTTGTGAATTCTGTGGCAGAGCTCCCTCCTGTGGTCACAAGTGGTACTTCGGCTGATTCTCTCTATGAGCTTCCGTTGGTGGAGGAAAGTGGTACTGCGGCTTCTGAGTTTCCTTCCTCAGGTGATGTGGTGAAGTCGTTAGGTGCTGCTCTATTTAACTCCACCTAGTGCTTTGATCCTGGCCTCCAGTCAATGTTCTAGTTTTGGATTTGCTTCCTCCTGGATCGTTCCTGTGGCCTGCTGCTCTGCATAGCTAAGTTGCTCTTGTGTTATTTTTGTTTGCTGTTTTTTCTGTCCAGCTTGTTATTTTGGTTTTTCTTGCTTGCTGGAAGCTCTGGGACACAGAGGATGTACCTCCGTGCCGTTAGTCGGTACGGAGGGTCTTTTTGCCCCCTTTGCGTGGTTGTTTGTAGGGTTTTGTGTTGACCGCAAAGTTACCTTTCCTATCCTCGCTCTGTTCATAAAGTCGGGCCTCACTTTGCTAAATCTATTTCATCTCTACGTTTGTCTTTTCATCTTAACTCACAGTCATTATATGTGGGGGGCTGCCTTTTCCTTTGGGGTATTTCTCTGAGGCAAGGTAGGCTTATTTTCTATCTTCAGGCTAGCTAGTTTCTCAGGCTGTGCCGAGTTGCATAGGGAGCGTTAGGCGCAATCCACAGCTGCCTCTAGTGTGGTTGGAGAGGATTAGGGATTGCGGTCAGCAGAGTTCCCACGTCTCAGAGCTCGTTCTATGTTTTTGGGTTATTGTCAGGTCACTGTATGTGCTCTGACTTCTATGTCCATTGCGGTACTGAATTACCTCATCATAACGTATGTATGTATGTATGTATTTTTTTAACAAATTTTTTTGGACCGTAACACGCAACCACCTTTTTCCTAACTAATTTAGGGGGGAAAAAGTGCTTGTCATGGTTTTAAAAATACGGTACATATACAGTGGGCATAGAAAGTATTCAGATTCCTTAAAATGCTACACTCTGTTTCATTGCATTCATTCTGAAAATTTAATTTTTTTTCTCATTAGATGTACACTATGCACCCTGTCTTGACTGATAAACAAAGAACTCTAGACAGTTTTGCTCATTTATAAAAAAAATTTTTTTTAAAAAATGAAACATCACATGGTAATAAGTATTCAGACCCTTTGCTCAGACACTCATATTTAAGTCCCATGCTGTCCAATTCCTTGTGATCCTCCTTGAGATGGTTCTACTCCTTCATTGGAGTCCAGCTTTTTTTTTTTTTTTTTTTAATTTTTAAATTTGATTCGGAAAGGCACAAACCTGGCTATGTAAGACCTCACAGCTCACAGTGCATGTCAGACCAAATGAGAATCATGAGGTCAAAGGAACCGGCCGGCCAAGGAGCTCACAGACAGAATTGTGGTAAGACACATATCTGGCCACGGTTACATCAGAATTTCTGCAGGACTAAAGGTTCCTAAGAGCACAGTGGCCTCCATAATCATTAAATGGAAGAAGTTTGGGACCACCAGAAGTCTTCCTTATCCTGGCCGTCCAGCCCAACTGAGCAATCGGGGGAGAAGAGCCTTGGTGAGAGAGGTAAAGAAGAACCCCAAGATCACTGTGGCTGAGCTCCAGAGATGCAGTAGGGAGATGGGATAAAGTTCAACAAAGTCAGCTATCACTGCAGTCCTCCACCAGTCGGGCCTTTATGGCACAGTGGCCTGACAGAAGCCTCTCCTCAGTGCAAGACATGAAAGCCTGCATAGAATTTGCTAGAAAACACATGAAGGACTACTACACTGTGAGAAATAAGATTATCTGGTCTGATGAGATGCAGATAGACCTTTTTGCTGATAATTCTAAGTGTGGATAAAAAAAGGCACCACTCATCACATGCCCAATACAAACCCAACAGTGAAACATGGTGGTGACAGCGTAATGCTATGGTGGGACAGGACGACTGGTTGTCATGGAAGGAAACATGAAAGCGGCCAATTACTACATTTCTCAATATTTTCAATCAAGATGGAGTGCGGAGTGTACATTGAGAAAAAAGGAAATTTTCAAAATAGATGCAATGAAACAGAGTGTAAAATTTAATGGGAATCTGTCACCCCATGAGCGCTGTTGGACCTCTACTATAGCCATACTGGTGATAGGAAAGTAAATGTATACTTACCTGTATGGCCAATAACAGTGGTCTGATCCCATAGAAACATTCTTTTATAAACTACGTTTTCAACAGGCTTGGTGTCCTGGTAACGGCAAGCAAACCCCTACTACCTGTTTCTTATGCATCTACATCGCCACCTCTGGGCTAAATCAGCATCCCCCCTCCCCGCACGTCACAGCTTTCTGTGACAGGCCCTGTGACATGCCCTGCTATTTCACCTGCTATTTCACCAGCCCTGCAAATGCAAACCGCTGCTCTCATGTTGCATGCTTTGCTTTTTTCCGGCTGCATACTTGCTGCAGCATGTTTTTTTGGAGCGGCGTTTTGCACATGCACTCCCAATACAATGGCGGCGCCGCAGTGCAGGTCAGGGATAAAAGTAGAGCGTGTTTTGAAAAACGGAGTTTAACAATGAAGATTTGTTTGGATCCAGACCACTGCTATTGGCCATAAGAATCAACAACATCAATAAAAGTTAGCTGGAAATGAATAGGGTAAAATCATAATAAAAAAAAGTGTCACAGACCTAAAAAAAAAACACATTACAGCTTGTGTTGGACCAATAAAAAAAAAAAGATACAAGTCTGCACATGGGGGAAAGAGATAGTGGACATGTGGGTGAGCACATGGGGTGTGAGATTGTCAACGCTGCAAAGCCTGCCCCCATTGGGATGTCAACGCACTCCTGATGTGATAGCATCGGGCCTCCACCTAGTAAGATATATAATCTATGTACAGATTTGGTTGTGATGTGTCTACTTCAGTGATACTTTGAGTCCAGTGACATACTTAGTGTAATTGTATTGTAAAATCAAAACTTAACATAAAAAAATCTTCAACTTCCCATAATCGGCAGTATTTTTCAAAATAAATCATGCAATTTGCTTGCATAAACTTATGTTTTACAGAATGCCTAACTGCATTGTCAAAGGTTGCTCTTGTGAATCAAGAAGGCTGAAGACTGACATCATTCTTCATTGTTTTCCCTGGAATCCTGAACGAATAAGACTTTGGCTCTTACAAACTGGCCAGTATGTAAATAATCTTGAACAAATGGTTCAAAAGGTTCTTGATGGGAAAAATAACGATAAGTTATGCTCACTCCATTTTGCAAGTGATGCTTATAACTATATTGATGACTGTCGTTCTCTGAGACCGGATGCAATTCATTCCCTATTTCCCAATAAATCTATACTTATACCACCTACTGAGTATTATGTTGATCAACCAACTACAAGTTACAGTACGAGCTGTTGGACTATTGTTCCATGTCTTGAAACAAGCACTAATTCAACTACTAGCGTGTCGTACAGTATAAGCTCAAATTTTACTTCAACGCAAACAGTTACTTCAACTAGTTCTGGAAAATGTGTGGAAGATGTTTATAGAACAACTTCCATTGAACAGCATTTACTACAACCAGAGGAACAGTCAAGAAAGAGGAAGAGTATCCAACATTCATTCTATAAAACAGATACTAATGAATCTTCAGAAACCATTCCACTAATTGGTAAAGTGCCTAACAGACAATCATTTGCTGTGAACACAGAGCATGAAAAATTTCAGCGATCAATAATAACGCAAACACGTTTTTCAAATCGAAATAGACGAACTATGTGCAAAATGGGTCCGTCCCAAAGCCCAAAATATGAACAAACTCAAACAAAGACTGTTTTTGAACCACTAACCTGGGTATGTGAGTCAAGTAGTGACTCAGACATGGAAACAAGAGTCCCAACCTAAAACAGATACACAGGGTTCAACGATAAAACCAATACAAATTGACTTAAATGAACCCTGTGCTGTTATTATGCAAAAGCCTTGTAAAGATTGGAATATGATGAGATGTGTTTTGATGTGTCCTTGGCAAGAACATCACAATTAACATCTACACCATTAAAATTTTTTATTCCCACTGTTCAATCATCATGTTTGGTTGATCATGATTACTGTGCTTATCAAAGTACAGAACATTCAAACAAAAAGGTTCATGGACAACAAACAGGTGAGCTTTTTCCAGAATTGGAGGAAGGATTTTTGCCACTATCTCCAAGATAAGAAGAAGCTGAAGTACTAGAAATGTCCCCAGAAACTGAAGATGTGCGTGATAGTACAATAGAGCCAAGTGGTATCACTTATGTTGACTCACGTGACGCCTCTTTTCATTGTTCACATTGTGCAGAGGAAAATGAGGATATTTTTTCAGAGGACAGTGATGAGGATAATGAAGACAAAGATTTTGAAGACTTACAATTTCATTCTGACAACCATGCATCGGAAAATAAATATCTTGTGTTTGACTGTTGGTTGATGATGTTAATATCGAAGGTACCTTGTCAACAGACACCTCGCTGTCAAGGTAAATTGACCAAAGTAAAAAGAAAATTAGTTGGTAGCCTGTTAACAATATTTGTGCAGTGTGAAAATGGTCATCAGTTTAAACTGTGGGACAGCCAACCCAAGCATGGATTGAGGCCACTGGGAAATGTATTGATATCATCTGCAATAATTGTAAGTGGTTCAAGCTTTCTTAGAATTAAGCACTTCTTTAGTACTCTAAAAATGTGTAGTATAGGAAAATCAACACATTACAAAAATCAAAAAAATTACATATTCCCTGCAATAGATCATCACTGGAACCTGGAACAAAGAAACGTACTGGAGGATATGAGAAAAGCCTCGGTGTGTCTCACAGGGGATGGACCGTCAGACAGCCCTGGATTCTGTGCAAAATATTGCATATATTCCATGATGGATACAGAATCTAAGAAAATTTGCAGTTTTTCTATTGAGCAGGTGGTTCCACCAACTACGTCAGTTTCCCTAGAAAAAATAGCCTTTGAAAAAAATGTTAATTTTCTTCTTGAATAAGGACTTGATATTCAGGTTATCGCCACTGACCGACACGCTGCAATACGTAAAGTAATGCGTGAAAAATATCCAAATATTCAACATCAATTTAACGTTTGGCATCTGGCCAAGTCAGTGGGAAAGAAGATTCTAGCAGCATCTAAAAAAAAGGAAGGTGAAATACTGTCACATTGAATACAGCCAATAAAAAAACCATTTATGGTGGTCTTCGCGTACCTGCAGAAGAGATTCAGATCAACTGATTTTACGATGGAAATCAATGTTACAACATGTGATAAATATCCATGAGTGGTCTGGTTCTGAACCCTATATTGCATGTGAGGATTTACCACTCACTGCTGCGAAATTGGACAATACCAAATGGCTAGAGCCTACATCGACAGCCTTGACCCTGTTGAAAGGAATAGTGGAGAACAAAAATCTTCTACGGGACATAAGACAGATCAACTTCTTCTGTCACACAGGAGAATTGGAATTGTATCATAGCGTATGTTTAACCCCTTAGCGACCGCCGATACGCCTTTTAACGGCGGCCGCTAAGGGTACTTAAACCACAGCGCCGTTAATTAACGGCGCTGTGGAAAAAGTACATAGCGTACCCCAGAGGCCGATTTTCTCCGGGGTCTCGGCTGCCGGGGGTAGCCGAGACCCCAGAGAACATGATTCGGGTTTTTTTTAACCCACCCCGCATTTGAGATCGCCGGTAATTAACCATTTACCGGCGATCGCAAAAAAAAAAAAAAAAAAGCGATCTCTTTTTAATTTCTCTGTCCTCCGATGTGATCGCACATCAGAGGACAGAGAAAAGGGGTCCCAGGTGGCCCCCCAATACTCACCTAGCTCCCCCGATGCTCCTCGTGTCTCCCGGTGGGCGCCGCCATCTTCAAAATGGCGGGCGCATGCGCAGTGCGCCCGCCGGCCGGCACCGGGAGAATCTTTGGGGCCGAGACCCCAAAGAGCATGATCGGGGTCGGTTTTACCGACCCCTGTTTTGCGATCGCCGGTAATTAACTGTTTACCGGCGACCGCAAAAAAAAAAAAAAGTAAAGTGTAATTCTCTGTCCTCTGATGTGATCGCACATCAGAGGACAGAGAAATAGGGGGATTCGGGGACCCTACAATACTCACCTGTGTCCCTGGATCCTCTTGCTCCTCCTCCTGGCCGCCGGCAGAAGAAAATGGCGGGCGCATGCCCAGTGCGCCCGCCATCTGTCTCCATCTGCCGGCCGGCAGGAGAACAGCAGTTGGGGCTAAAATTAGGGTTAGGGGTAGGGGTAGGGTTAGGGCTAGGGTTAGGGCTAAATTTAGGGTTAGGGCTAAATTTAGGGTTAGGGTTGGGGCTAAATTTAGGGTTAGGCTTCTTTCACACTTACGTCGGTACGGGGCCGTCGCAATGCGTCGGCCCGACATACCGACGCACGTTGTGAAAATTGTGCACAACGTGGGCAGCAGCTGTAGTTATTCAACGCATCCGCTGCCCAATCTATGTCCTGGGGAGGAGGGGGCGGAGTTAAGGCCACGCATGCGCGGTCAGAAATGGCGGATGCGACGTACAAAAAAACGTTTCATTGAACGTTTTTTTGTGCCGACGCTCCGCCAAAACACAACTGATCCAGTGCACGACGGACGCGACGTGTGGCCATCTGTCACGATCCGTCGGCAATACAAGTCTATGGGCAAAAAACACATCCTGCGGGCACATTTGCAGGATCCGTTTCTTGTCCAAAACGACGGATTGCGACGGAATGCCAAACGACGCAAGTGTGAAAGTAGCCTTAGGGCTAGGGTTAGGGTTGGGGCTAAAGTTAGGGCTAGGGTTGGGGCTAAAGTTAGGGTTAGAGCTGGGATTAGGGTTAGGGTTTGGATTAGGGTTGGTATTAGGGTTAGGGTTGGCATTAGGGTTACGCTTGGGATTAGGGTTAGGTTTGGGATTAGGGTTAAGGTTAGGGTTGTGATTAGGGGTGTATTGGGATTAGGGTTAGGTTTGAGGTTAGGGTTGAGATTAGGATTAGGGGTGTGTTGGATTTAGGGTTTTGATTAGGGTTATGGTTAGGGTTGACATTAGGGTTGTTTTGGGGTAAGGGTTGTGATTATGGTTAGGGTTAGTGATTAGGATTATGGGTTAGGGGTGTGTTGGGGTTAGGGTTGGAGCTAGAATTGGGGGGTTTCCACTGTTTAGGTACATCAGGGGGTCTCCAAACACGACAGCCAATTTTGCGCTCAAAAAGTCAAATGGTGCTCCCTCCCTTCTGAGCTCTGCCGTGCGCCCAAACAGTGGGTTACCCCCACATATGGGGCATAAGCGTACTCGGGATAAATTGGACAACAACTTCTGGGGTCCAATTTCTCTTGTTACCCTTGTGAAAATAAAAACTTGGGGGCTACAATATCTTTTTTGTGAAAAAAAAAAATATTTTTTATTTTCACGACTCTGCATTCTAAACTTCTGTGAAGCACTTGGGCATTCAAAGTTCTCACCACACATCTAGATAAGTTCCTTGGGGGGTCTAGTTTCCAAAATGGGGTCACTTGTGGGGGGTTACTACAGTTTAGGTCTATCAGGGGCTCTGCAATCGCAACATAATGCCCACAGACCATTCTATCAAAGTCTGCATTCCAAAAAGGCGCTCCTTCCCTTCCGAGCTCTGCCGTGCGCCCAAACAGTGGTTTACCCCCACGCATCAGCGTACTCAGGATTAATTGGACAACAACTATTGCAGTCCAATTTCTCCTGTTACCCTTGTGAAAATAAAAACTTGGGGGCTACAATATCTTTTTTGTGAAAAAAAAATATTTTTTATTTTCACGGCTCTGCATTATAAACTTCTGTGAAGCACTTGGGCATTCAAGGTTCTCACCACACATCTAGATAAGTTCCATGGGGGGTCTAGTTTCCAAAATGGGGTCACTTGTGGGGGATTTCTACTGTTTAGGCACATCAGGGGCTCTCCAAACGCGACATGGTGTCCGATCTCAATTCCAGCCAATTCTACATTGAAAAAGTAAAACGGCACTCTTTCTCTTCCAAGCTCTGCGGTGCGCCCAAACAGTAGTTTACCCCCACATATTGGGTATCGACGTACTCAGGAGAAATTGCACAACAACTTTAGTGGTCTAATTTCTCCTGTTACCCTTGCGAAAATAAAAGTTTGTGGGCAAAAAATCATTTTTGTAGAAAAAATGCAATTTTTTTTTTCACGGCTCTACGTTCTAAACTTCTGTGAAGCACATGGGGGTTCAAAGTGCTCGCCACACATCTAGATAAGTTCCTTAAGGGGTCTAGTTTCCAAAATGGTGTCACTTGTGGGGGGTTTCCACTGTTTAGGCACATCAGAGGCTCTCCAAACGCGACATGGCGTTCAATCTCAATTCCAGCCAATTCTACATTGAAAAAGTAAAACGGCGCTCCTTCACTTCCAAGCTCTGTGGTGCGCCCAAACAGTGGTTTACCCTCACATATGGGGTATCGACGTATTCAGGAGAAATCGCACAACAACTTTTGTGGTCTAATTTCTCCTGTTACCCTTGTGAAAATAAGAATTTGTGGGCGAAAAGATCATTTTTGTGTAAACAAAAGCGATTTTTTATTTTCACGGCTCTACGTTATAATCTTCTGTGAAGCACTTGGGGGTTCAAAGTGCTCACCACACATCTAGATAAGTTCCTTTAGGGGTCTAGTTTCCAAAATGGTGTCACTTGTGGGGAGTTTCCACTGTCTAGGCACATCAGGGGCTCTCTAAACGTGACATGGCGTCCGATCTCAATTCCAGCCAATTCTGCATTGAAAAAGTCAAATGGCGCTCCTTCACTTCTAAGTTCTGCGGTGCGCCCAAAAAGTGGTTTACCCCCACATATGGGGTATTGGCGTATTCAGGAGAAATTGCATAACAAAATTTATGGTTACATTTCTGTTTTTACACTTGTGAAAATAAAAAAAATGGTTCTGAATTAAGATGTTTGCAAAAAAAAGTTAAATGTTCATTTTTTCCTTCCACATTGTTTCAGTTCCTGTGAAGCACGTAAAGGGTTAATAAACTTCTTGAATGTGGTTTTGAGAACCTTGAGGGGTGTAGTTTTTAGAATGGTGTCACACTTCATTATTTTCTATCATATAGACCCCTCAAAATGACTTCAAATGTGATGTGGTCCCTAAAAAAAATGGTGTTGTAAAAATGAGAAATTGCTGGTTAACTTTTAACCCTTATAACTCCCTAACAAAAAAAAAAATTGTTTCCAAAATTGTGCTGATGTAAAGTAGACATGTGGGAAATGTTATTTATTAACTATTTTTTGTGACATATCTCTCTGATTTAAGGGCATAAAAATACAAAGTTTGAAAATTGCAAAATTTTAAAAATTTTCGCCATATTTCCGTTTTTTCATAAATAATCGCAAGTAATATCGAAGAAATGTTACCACTAACATGAAGTACAATATGTCACGAAAAAACAATCTCAGAATCAGCGGGATCCGTTGAAGCGTTCCAGAGTTATAACCTCATAAAGTGACAGTGGTCAGAATTGCAAAAATTGGCCTGGTCATTAAGTACCAAATTGGCTCTGTCACTAAGGGGTTAAAATACCGGCCTAAGCGTTTACATTTCTTTATTGATGCCATGATTGCTCGCAGCCAGTTGGCAGCTTTGGACCACAATAGGAATGTTGATAGATTGAAGGCTGTGGTTCAACATGACAATGACACCGATCCCACTGGCAGTGGAAGATACCGTCTTGAATTTTCAAAAGCACGCAAAGCTTGGGTTGTAAAATGTTTATATGAGCCCACATCACAAGATTTTCAACAAGAGATTGTGTCTGATGTAATTCGAATTATGAAAAAGGAACTTCAAACCACCTGGAGTTCTAAATGCACAGAGTTTCCACCAAATATTGCTTCGGTCCCCAAGCCGGATAAACAAAAACTTTTTGAAGAGCATGCAACACGTTACTTAAGTGTAACATGTCATGTATAAAAATAACTGTTACTAATAATTGTACTTAAATGTGAATTTTAAAACTGGAACAAAATTTCATTTGAGACTATTTGTAAATTCAGCTTTGTGATTCCTCACTAACCACAAAGGGAGCGAACAGTCATGTGACTGCAAGTATGTGATTTGAATCAGTCCAATGGTGTCGGCACGGTGTCTCTTACGGTGATTGTACCCTATGGTCAATTAGTGGCCTCTTCAGTCTCCCCACCTTCAAAGCCACCTCCTATATCTTTAGGAAGTGAGTGTTGCTGTTTTCTCTCTTACTGCTAATATAAGATATTATCACTAAGGAGAAGCCAGTGAAGCTGGCACTGATTCTCCATAGGGTTCGCATAATGTCACTTTTACAAAATCACCGTGAGATAAACCGTGCTGACACCATTTGAAGTATTAAAATCCCATCTTTGTATTCACTTGACAGCTCGCTTCACACGCCATACAGTGCGCACAGGCTGTGCTATGTGAGGGTGCACAAGTCTGCAGTGACAGAGTGAGTGCCGACTTGCACTTTAACCCCTTCGTGACATGCGCCGTACTAGTACTGCGCTGCAGCCACTGCATTTGTGCCAGAAGCAGTACTAGTACGGCGCATCGATCACCGCGGTCTCGCGCTGAGTGCCGCGGTGATCGGGTGCGGGTATCAGCTGTATATGACAGCTGACACCCCGCAGCAATGCCCACGATCGGCGGTAGCGCCGATCGCGGGCATTTAACCCTTCTGATGCCGCTGTCAGTACTGACAGCGGCATACAGGGGGATCATGCAGGGACGGGGGCTCTCTGCGCTCTCCCACCGGAGAAACGCGATGAGATCGCGTTGCTCCGGTGACCCGGAAGGAGTCCCCGGATCCAAGATGGCCGCGGGACTCCTTCCGGGTCATGAAATGACCTGGCTAGCCAGCGCCTGCTGAGAGTTGCTGAGAGCAGGCGCCGGAAAGCCACCTAAGCTTGTCTGTCAGATCGTTGATCTGACAGAGTGCTATGCACACTGTCAGATCAACGATCTGATCTAATACAGTGATGTCCCACCCTGGGACAATCGTAGAAAGTAAAAAAAAAAAAAAATAGAATGTATAAAAACAAAATTTAAAAATCCCCAAATAAAGAAAAAAAAAATTTCCCAGTATATCCATTTATTTATGTAAATTAAAAAAAACAATTAAAGTACACATATTTGGTATCACCGCGTCCGTAACGACCCGCTCTATAAAACTATCCCACTAGTTAACCCCTTCAGTGAACACCGCAAAAAAATAAATAAAAAACAAGGCAAAAAACATTGTTTTATTATCATACTGGCGAACAAAAAGTGGAATAACACGCGATCAAAATGACAAATATAAATAACCATGGTACCACTGAAAACGTCATCTTGTCCCGCAAAAAAAAAGCCGCCATACAGCATCATCAGTAGAAAAATAAAAAAGTTATAGCTCTCAGAATAAAGCGATGCAAAAACAATTATTTTTTTATATAAAATAGTTTTTATTGTGTAAAAGCGCCAAAACATAAAAAAATGATATAAATGAGGTATCGCTGTAATCGTACTGACCTGAAGAATAAAGCTGCTTTATCAATTTTGCCACACGTGGAACGGTATAAACGCCCCCCCTAAAAGAATTTCAGGAATTGCTGATTTTTGTTCATTCCACCTCATAAAAATCGGAAAAAAAAGCGATCAAAAAATGTCATCTGCCCGAAAATGGTACCAATAAAAACGTCAACTCGTACCGCAAAAAACAAGATCTCACATGACTCTGTGGGCCAAAATATGGATAAATTATAGCTCTCAAAATGTGGTGATGCAAAAACTATTTTTTGCAATAAAAAGCGTCTTTTAGTGTGTGACAGCTGCCAACCCTAAAAATCCGCCAAAAAAACACTATAAAAGTAAATCAAACCCCCCTTCATCACCCCCTTAGTTAGGGAAAAATAATAAAATGTAAAAAAATGTATTTATTTCCATTTTCCCATTAAGGTTAGGACTAGGGTTGGGGCTAGGGTTAGGGTTACCATTGGGATTAGGGTTAGGGGTGTGTTTGGATTAGGGTTTCAGTTAGAATTGGGGGGTTTCCACTGTTTCGGCACATCAGGGGCTCTCCAAACGCGACATGGCGTCCGATCTCAATTCCAGCCAATTCTGCTTTGAAAAACTAAAACACTGCTCCTTCCCTTCCGAGTTCTCCTGTGCGCCCAAACAGTGGTTCCCCCCAACATATGGGGTGTCAGCGTTCTCAGGACAAGTTGGACAACAACTTTTGGGGTCCAATTTGTCCTGTTACCCTTGGGGAAAAAAAAAAACCTGGGGGCTAAAATATCATTTTCGTGGAAAAAAATATATTTTCACGGCTCTGCGTTATAAACTGTAGTGAAACACTTGTTGGTTCAAAGTTCTCACAACACATCTAGATAAGTTCCTTGGGGGGTCTAGTTTCCAATATGGGGTCAGTTGTGGGGGGTTTCTACTGTTTAGGTACATCAGGGGCTCTGCAAATGCAACATGACACCTGCAGACCAATCCATCTAAGTCTGCATTTCAAACGGTGCTCCTTCCCTTCCGAGCTGTGCCATGCACTCAAACGGTGGTTCCCCCCAACATATGGGGTATCAGCGTACTCAGGACAAATTGGACAATAACTTTTGTGGTCCAATTTCTCCTGTTACCCTTGGCGAAAAAAAAATTGCGGGCTAAAACATCATTTTGTGGAAAGAAAAAATAATTTTTTAATTTTCACACCGCTACATTCTAAACTTTAGTGAAACAATTGGGGGTTAAAAGTGCTCACCACACATCTAGATAAGTTCCTTAGGGGGTCTTCTTTCCAAAATGGGGTCACTTGTGGGGGGTTTCCACTGTTAAGGCACGTCAGGGGCTCTCCAAATGCGACATGGGTTCCGATCTCAATTCCAGCCAATTTTGCATTGAAAAGTCAAATGGCGCTCCTTCCCTTCCGAGCTCTGCCATGCGCTCAAACAGTGGTTTATCCCCATATATGAAGTATCGGCGTACTCAGGACAAATTGCACAACAACTTTTGGGGTCCAATTTATCCTGTTACCCTTGGGGAAAAAAAATTTGGGGCAAAAAGATCATTTTTTGTGAAAATTAATAAGAATTTTTTTTTTACGGCTCTACATTATAAACTTCTGTGAAGCACGTGGAGGTTCAAAGTGCTCACCACACATCTAGATTAGTTCGTTACAGCAGGGGTCCCCAACTCCAGTCCTCAAGGCCCACCAACATGTCATGTTTTCAGGATTTCCTTAGTCTTGCCCAGGTAAAAATTGCATCACCTGTGCAATGCAAAGGAAATCCTGAAAACATGACCTGTTGGTGGGCCTTGAGGACTGGAGTTGGGGACCCCTGCCTTAGAGGGTCTACTTTCCAAAATGGTGTCACTTGTGGGGGTTTCCACTGTTTAGGCACGTCAGGGTCTCTCCAATCGTGACATGGGCTCCGATCTCAATTCCAGCAAATCTTGCATTGGAAAGTCAAATGGCGCTCCTTCCCTTCCGAGCTCTGCCATGTGCCCAGTGGTTTACCCCCACATATGGGGTATCGGCGTACTCAGGACAAATTGTACAACGACTTTTGCGGTCCAATTTCTCCTGTTACCCTTGGTAAAATGAAACAAATTGGACCTGAAGTAAAAATTTTGTGAAAAAAAAGTTAAATGTTAAATTTTTTTTAAACATTCAAAAAATTCCTGTGAAGCACCTGAAGGGTTAATAAACTTTTTGAATGTGGTTTTGAGTACCTTGAGGGGTGCAGTTTTTAGAATGGTGTCACTTTTGGGCATTTTCTGTCATATAGACCCCTCAAAGTCACTTCAAGTGTGAGGTGGTCCGTAAAAAAAAAATGGTTTTGCAAATTTTGTTGCAGAAATGAGAAATCGCTGGTCAACTTTTATCCCTTAGGCCATGTTCACACGTTGCGTCTGTCCCTGCGGGTTCTCCCGCAGCGGATTTGATAAATCTGCAGGGCAAAACCGCTGCGGTTCTCCCTGCAGATTTATCGCGGTTTGTTCCGCGGTTTCCGCTGCGGGTTTCCGCCTATACTATTGATGCTGCATATGCAGCAATATGCTGCATCAATAGTAATGTTAAAAATAATAAAAATTGGTTATACTCACCCTCTGACGTCCCGATCTCCTCGACGCTGCACCCAGCGGTCCGGTTCCAAAGATGCTATGCGAGAAGGACCCTTCGTGACGTCACGGTCATGTGACCGCGACGTCACCGCAGGTCCTGGTCGCACAGCAACTCTGACCGGACGGCCGCGTGCAGCGCTGAGACTTCAGAGGTGAGTATAACATGATTTTTTATTTTTATTCTTTTTTTTTTTCCACAAATATGGTTCCCGGGGCCTGGAGGAGAGTCTCCTCTCCTCCACCCCGGGTAGGAACCGCACATTAGCCGCTTACTTCCCGCAACGTGGGCACAGCCCCATGCGGGAAGTAAGCGGTTCAATGCATTCCTATGGGTGCAGAATTGCAGCGATTCTGCACAAAGAAGTGACATGCTGCGGGTTTTAAACCGCTGCGTTTCTGCGCGGTTTTTCCCGCAGCATGTGCACAGCGGTTTGCGGTTTCCATAGGGTTTACATGTAAATGGAAACGCTATGGAAACTGCTGTGGACCCGCAGCATCAAAATCGCGGCGGTTCCGCGGTAAAAACCGCAAAGTGTGAACCCAGCCTTATAACTCTCTAACAAAAAAAAATTATGTTTCCAAAATTGTGCTGATGTACAGCAGACATGTGGAAGATGTTGTTTATTTACTATATTGTGTGATATAACTCTCTAATTTAAGGGCATAAAAACTAAAAGTTTGAAAATTGCTAATATTTCATAATTTCCAACAAATTTTTGTTTTTTTCACAAATAAATGCAAGTCATATCGAAGAAGTTTTACCACTTTCATGAAGTACAATATGTCACGAGAAAACAATGTCAGAATCACCAGGATCCGTTGAAGCGTTTCAGAGTTATAACCTCATAAAGTGACAGTGGTCAGAATTGTAAAAATTGGCCCTGTCACTTAGGTGAAAACAGGCTTTGGGGTGAAGGGGTTAAGATAATCCTTTCCCATTAGTACATAGTCTGGTTAATAAAATGTTGTTTTACAATATTTTTTGAAAGGAAGTTAGCATTGCTTGTTTACTACATATGTTATGTTTAAATTTAACCCCTTAGTGACCGCCAATACGCCTTTTAACTGACCTGAGATATAAGAGAATAGCGTCCCCATACAGGTGACAATCCAGCAGCTGCCGGCTGTCCACTATAGCTGACAACTTGCTGCATCAGCCATGATCAGTGTTTGCACCATCCAAATCTATTTAACCCCTTAGATGCTGCTGTCAATAGTGACTACATCATTATAAACGGTTAACAGACTGTGGGGGCTTCCTCTTTATCCCAATTGGTGCCCTCAGATCATGATTTTGTTGTCCTGATGTTTGTGATGGAAATTCATGACCAAATAGCGGCCTTAGAGTCTGTCGGCTGTAGTAACCTGTTCAGAAGTTAGTGACATTTAGGTGATAAAAATACACATTTTCATTTTTCTCATGCCACTTTGCATTAATTCCTGAAAATCACCTGAAGGGATAACAAACGACCTGACTGTAGTTTTCAATATGTCAGGGGGTGCTGTTTTTAAAATGGTATCAGTTGTGGGGATTTCCCTATATATAGGACGCCCAAATTCACTTCAAACATGGATAGGTCCCTAAAAAAATACATTTTGTAAATTTCCTTGAAAAAAATTTAAATTGTTGCTACATTTTTAATCCTCCTAAAATGCTAAAAAAATAAAATAACATTTTGCAAATGGTGCTGATGTAAAGCAGACATGTGGGAAATGTTATTTATTAATGTTTTGCTGTGGTATGACTATCGGGATTAAAGGGATAATCATTCAAAGTTTGAAAATTGCTAATTTTTTAACATTTTTTTTCAAATTTCTAATATTTTTTATAAATAAACATAAAGCATATCAACCTAAATTTACCATTATCATAAAGTATAATGTGTCACGAAAAAACAATCTCAAAATCACTGGGCTTTGTTGAAGCATTCCAGAGTTATTACCACATAAATTGACACTGGTCAGATTTCAAAAATTTGGCTCCGTCACTTAGGGGTTAAATAAGGTTAATTAGTTTAAAAAATATTCACAGTTAAGACTACTTATTAGTAACCATGAAGCATTTCTGAACGTTTGTATAAATAAAAACAATAGTCATGTCCATATAACATGTTTTGTATTTATTTTAACATAAGTTACAAAAACTGTGTTCCATTTTTTAAACTTGTAGAAACATTAACGCAGTCTATAATTGATTAAATTATTCCAAAAATAACTTGAATCTTAAAATTGTTACATAGCGTACACATGCTATGTAGCTGTTCATAAATTTTAGACATTCAGCACTCAATATATCTGTAGCAACCACATTCAGATGAATGTCAAATAATTGCATGACGTGACCCACGACTGTAACTTCCACGTATGTCACGTCAAGTTGCGGCAGCAGCTTGGAGTCTCTCTTCCGCGTTCTACAGTGGTTGATGTGCTGTGGTCAGCGTTAACGTGTGTATCAAACCTGGTACCCACCACATGCTCTGACTCTCCTCATTATTTTGGAGAGCACGCGTTGGATGCTGAGTGTGACGCACTGGTTAACCCCATCTGCAGCTCATCATCAACTGTAGAACACAGAAGACAACCCGGCTGCCTTCGGGAATCATGACGTGTCATCAGCGGAAGTCAGAGCCAGCTGCAGATGGGAATCGTGATGCCTGTGAGTGGCCAGAGATTGCGCATCACATACAACTAAAGGTAATTACTAAAACAATTATGGCAACATGGTAAATACAATTCAATTCCAAAAAGTAGTGCAAAACTCCTTTAACCCCTTTCTGCCATTAGACGTACTATTGCGTCCATGTGGGGTGGGCTTTACTTCCCAAGGACGCAATAGTACGTCATGTGCGATCGGCAGCGCTCACGGGGGGAGCGCCGCCGATCGCGGCCGGGTGTCAGCTGTTTATCGCAGCTGACATCCGGCACTATGTGCCAGGAGCGGTCACGGACCGCCCCCGGCACATTAACCCCCGGCACACCGCGATCAAAGATGATCGCGATGTGCCGGCGGTACAGGGAAGCACCGCGCAGGGAGGGGGCTCCCTGCGGGCTTCCCTGAGCCCCCCGCAGCAACGCGATGTGATCGCGTTGCTGCGAGGGTCTCACCTCCCTCCCTGCTCCCTCCAGCCCCGGATCCAAGATGGCCGCGGATCCGGGTCCTGCAGGGAGGGAGGTGGCTTCACAGAGCCTGCTCAGAGCAGGCACTGTGAAGCAGCCTGCACTCCTATCAGATCAGTGATCTGACAGAGTGCTGTGCAAACTGTCAGATCACTGATCTGTGATGTCCCCCCCTGGGACAAAGTAAAAAAGTAAAAAAAAAAATTTCAAATGTGTAAAAAAAAAATAAAAAAAAATATTCCAAAATAATGAAAAAAAAAAAAAAAATATTATTCCCATAAATACATTTCTTTATCTAAATAAAAAAAACAAAACAATAAAAGTACACATATTTAGTATCGCCGCGTCCGTAACGGCCCGACCTATAAAACTGGCCCACTAGTTAACCCCTTCAGTAAACACCGTAAGAAAAAAAAAAAAAAAACGAGGCAAAAAACAACGCTTGATAATCATACCGCCGAACAAAAAGTGGAATAACACGCGATCAAAAAGACAGATATAACTAACCATGGTACCGCTGAAAACGTCATCTTGTCCCGCAAAAAACGAGCCGCCATACAGCATCATCAGCAAAAAAATAAAAAAGTTATAGTCCTGAGAATAAAGCGATGCAAAAATAATTATTTTTTCTATAAAATAGTTTTTATCGTATAAAAGCGCCAAAACATAAAAAAATGATATAAATGAGGTGTCGCTGTAATCGTACTGACCCGAAGAATAAAACTGCTTCATCAATTTTACCAAACGCGGAACGGTATAAACGCCTCCCCCAAAAGAAATTCATGAATAGCTGGTTTTTGGTCATTCTGCCTCACAAAAATCGGAATAAAAAGCGATCAAAAAATGTCACGTGCCCGAAAATGTTACCAATAAAAACATCAACTCGTCCCGCAAAAACCAAGACCTCACATGACTCTGTGGACCAGAATATAGAAAAATTATAGCTCTCAAAATGTGGTAACGCAAAAAATATTTTTTGCAATAAAAAGCGTCTTTCAGTGTGTGACGGCTGCCAATCATAAAAATCCGCTAAAAAACCCGCTATAAAAGTAAATCAAACCCCCCTTCATCACCCCCTTAGTTAGGGAAAAATTAAAAAAATGTATTTATTTCCATTTTCCCATTAGGGCTAGGGTTAGAGTTAGGGCTAGGGTTAGGGCTAGGGTTAGGGCTAGGGTTAGGGCTAGGGCTAGGGCTAGGGTTAGGGCTAGGGTTAGGGCTAGGGCTAGGGTTAGGGCTAGGGTTAGGGCTAGGGTTAGGGCTAAGGTTAGGGCTAGGGTTAGGGCTAGGGTTAGGGTTAGGGTTAGGGCTAGGGTTAGGGTTAGGGCTAGGGTTAGGGCTAGGGCTAGGGTTAGGGTTAGGGCTAGGGTTAGGGCTAGGGCTACAGTTTGGGTTGGGGCTAAAGTTACAGTTAGGGTTTAGATTACATTTACGGTTGGGAATAGGGTTGGGATTAGGGTTAGGGGTGTGTCAGGGTTAGAGGTGTGGTTAGGGTTACTGTTGGGATTAGGGTTAGGGATGTGTTTGGATTAGGGTTTCAGTTATAATTGGGGGGTTTCCACTGTTTAGGCACATCAGGGGCTCTCCAAACGCGACATGGCGTCTGATCTCAATTCCAGCCAATTCTGCGTTGAAAAAGTAAAACAGTGCTTCTTCCCTTCCGAGCTCTCCCGTGTGCCCAAGCAGGGGTTTACCCCAACATATGGGGTATCAGCGTACTCAGGACAAATAGGACAACAACTTTTGGGGTCCAATTTCTCCTGCTACCCTTGGGAAAATACAAAACTCGGGGCTAAAACATATTTTTTGTGGGAAAAAAAAGATTTTTTATTTTCACGGCTCTGCGTTATAAACTGTAGTGAAACACTTGGGGGTTCAAAGTTCTCACAACACATCTAGATTAGTTCCCTGGGGGGTCTAGTTTCCAATATGGGGTCACTTGTGGGGGGTTTCTACTGTTTAGGTACATTAGGGGTTCTGCAAATGCAATGTGACGTCTGCAGACCATTCCATCTAAGTCTGCATTCCAAATGGCGCTCCTTCCCTTCCGAGCTCTGCCATGCGCTCAAACGTTGGTTTCCCCCAACATACGGGGTATCAGCGTACTCAGGACAAATTGGACAACAACTTTTGGGGTCGAATTTCTCCTCTTACCCTCGGGAAAATACAAAACTGGGGGCTAAAAAATAATTTTGGGGGGAAAGATTTTTTTTTTTAATTTTCACGGCTCTGCGTTACAAACTGTAGTGAAACACTTGGGGGTTCAAAGCTATCACAACACATCTAGATGAGTTCCTTAGGGGGTCTAGTTTCCAAAATGGTGTCACTTGTGGGAGGTTTCTACTGTTTAGGTACATTAGGGGCTCTGCAAATGCAATGTGACACCTGCAGACCATTCCATCTAAGTCCTCATTCCAAATGGAGCTCCTTCCCTTCCGAGCCCTCCCATGCGCCCAAACAGTGGTTCCTCCCCACATATGGGGTATCAGCGCACTCAGGACAAATTGGACAACAAATTGTGGGGTCGAATTTCTCCTTTTACCCTCGGAAAAATACAAAACTGGGGGCTAAAAAATAATTTTTGTGGGAAAAAATTTTTGTTTTATTTTTACGGCTCTCCATTATAAACTTCTGTGAAGCCCTTGGTGGGTCAAAGCGCTCAGCACACATCTAGATAAGTTCCTAAGGGGGTCTACTTTCCAAAATGGTGTCACTTGTGGGGGGTTTCTACTGTTTAGGTACATTAGGGGCTCTGCAAACGCAATGTGACACCTGCAGACCATTCCATCTAAGTCTGCATTCAAATGGCACTCCTTCCCTTCTGAGCCCTCCCATGTGCCCAAACAGTGGTTCCCCCCACATATGGTGTATCATCGCACTCAGGACAAATTGGGCAACAAATTTTGGGGTCCAATTTCTCCTGTTACCCTCAGGAAAATACAAAACTGGGGGCTAAAAAAATAATTTTTGTGGGAAAAAAATTTTGTTTTATTTTTACGGCTCTGCATTATAAACTTCTGTGAAGCACTTGGTGGGTCAAAGTGCTCACCACACCTCTAGATAAGTTCCTTAGGGGGTCTACTTTCCAAAATGGTGTCATTTGTGGGGGGTTTCAATGTTTAGGCACATCAGTGGCTCTTCAAACGCAACATGGCGTCCCATCTCAATTCCTGTCAATTTTGCTTTGAAAAGTCAAACGGCGCTCCTTCCCTTCCGAGCTCTCCCATCCACCCAAACAGTGGTTTACCCCCACATATGGGGTATCCGCGTACTCAGGACAAATTGTACAACAACTTTTGGGGTCCAATTTCTTCTCTTACCCTTGGGAAAATAAAAAATTGGGGGCAAAAAGATAATTTTTGTGAAAAAATATGATTTTTTATTTTTACGGTTCTACATTATAAACTTCTGTGAAGCACTTGGTGGGTCAAAGTGCTCACCACACCTCTAGATAAGTTCCTTAGGGGGTCTACTTTCCAAAATGGTGTCACTTGTGGGGGGTTTCAATGTTTAGGCACATCAGTGGCTCTTCAAACGCAACATGATGTCCCATCTCAATTGCTGTCAATTTTGCATTGAAAAGTCAAACGGCGCTCCTTCCCTTCCGAGCTCTCCCATCCGCCCAAACAGTGGTTTACCCCCACATATGGGCTATCAGCGTACTCAGGACAAATTGTACAACAACTTTTGGGGTCCAATTTCTTCTCTTACCCTTGGGAAAATAAAAAATTGGGGGCGAAAAGATAATTTTTGTGAAAAAATATGATTTTTTATTTTTACGGTTCTACATTATAAACTTCTGTGAAGCACTTGTTGGGTCAAAGTGCTCACCACACCTCTAGATAAGTTCCTTAGGGGGTCTACTTTCCAAAATGGTGTCACTTGTGGGGGGTTTCAATGTTTAGCCACATCAGGGGCTCTCCAAACGAAACATGGCGTCCCATCTCAATTCCAGTCAATTTTGCATTGAAAAGTCAAATGGCACTCCTTCGCTTCCGAGCTCTGCCATGCGCCCAAACAGTGGTTTACCCCCACATGTGGGGTATTGGCATACTCAGGACAAATTGTACAACAATGTTTGGGGTCCATTTTCTCCTGTTACCCTTGGTAAAATAAAACAAATTGGAGCTGAATTACATTTTTTGTGAAAAAAAGTTAAATGTTCATTTTTATTTAAACATTCAAAAAATTCCTGTGAAGCACCAGAAGGGTTAATAAACTTCTTGAATATGGTTTTGAGCACCTTGAGGGGTGTAGTTTTTAGAATGGTGTCACACTTGGGTATTTTCTATCATATAGACCCCTCAAAATGACTTCAAATGAGATGTGGTCCCTAAAATAAAATGGTGTTGTAGATATGAGAAATTGCTGGTCAACTTTTAACCCTTATAACTCCCTAACAAAAAAAAATTTTGGTTCCAAAATTGTGCTGATGTAAAGTAGACATGTGGGAAATGTTACTTATTAAGTATTTTGTGTGACATATCTCTGTGATTTAATTGCATAAAAATTCAAAGTTGGAAAATTGCGAAATTTTCATAATTTTCGCCAAATTTCCGTTTTTTTCACAAATAAACGCAGGTACTATCAAATAATTTTTACCATTGTCATGAAGTACAATATGTCACGAGAAAACAATGTCAGAATCACCAGGATCCATTGAAGCGTTCCAGAGTTATAACCTCATAAAGGGACAGTGGTCAGAATTGTAAAAATTGGCCCGGTCATTAACGTGCAAACCACCCTTGGGGGTAAAGGGGTTAAAGTAAATTTTCTTAAAAATTTAAATGTGTGGGTAGGGGACCTGTGGAATGTTGAGGATACCATTTAAAACCGGTGTACTCTCCTTCAGGGTCAGGATATTTTTCTCTTATTTTATTAACAGCACATGAAGGAATGGGTACACGATGATGTTCGCCCAAAAAAACGTATATCATGCTGGTGAAACTTCTTTATGCTGACAGTCGAAGATAACTGATTTAAAAATAAAATATAGTTTATTTACATTGTATTTTACATTGTAAATCAGACAGATGTAAAGTATATTTTATTTATTTGTAGTAGAGGGCACAAGTAATGTTGAAAAACACTATTTTCCAGCAGATATAGATGTGATCTGCAGCTAGTTAGCATTATCGATCGCTAACATCGTTATGTAAATCAAACAAGTGCTATCTGATGTTTAATTTGATAGCATACTGACCCATGTTTTTAAATTCGGCAGCGCAGATGGCCTATTTTGTTAACTGACATTTTCTAAGTGAATCAAATTTCAACCTGCTGCAATTAGACTAAGAAATTGCATGCCAAATCACCCATTCAAGTCTATGGATGTGTGTGAGCTGCGTGCGTGCGTGCGTGTGTGTGTGTGTGTGTGTGTGTGAGCTGCGTGCGTGTGTGTGTGAGCTGCGTGCGTGTGTGTGAGCTGCGTGCGTGTGTGAGAGCTGCGTGCGTGTGTATGTGAGAGCTGCATGTGTGTGTCATTATACAGTGGGCTTGTGCGTGTGCCTGTCATTATACAGTGGGGCTGTGCGTGTGTGTGTCATTATACAGTGGGCTTGTGCGTGTGCCTGTCATTATACAGTGGGGCTGTGCGTGTGTGTGTCATTATACAGTGGGGCTGTGCGTGTGCGTGTGTGTCATTATACAGTGGGGCTGTGTGTGTGTGTCTTACACTGGGGCTGTGTGGGTGTCATTATACAGTGGGGCTGTGCGTGTCATTATACAGTGGGGCTGTGCGTGTCATTATACAGTGGGGCTGTGCATGTGTGTCACTATACGGTGGGGCTGTGCCTGTGTCTGTCATTATACAGTGGGGCTGTCATTGGTGCATTCACTCTGTCATTCTTTGGACTGCAGACTTGTGCTTCTCACATTGCTGGCAGTGCTGTGGTCATTTGGCGGGTGTGTGGCTGTAAGTTTGTGATTTGCATACATGCGGTCACATGCCGACTAGACTTGCATGGCCTAATGCAACTGTATTGAACAAGGCCCAAAACAGTCTAGTCAAAATGTGGCTGGGAATATATATATCGCATGCTTGCAGTCACAAGACCACCTGTTGCCGGCACCAGAGAATCTTCACAGCGCACGATATGAGGATTCACACATAGTGTCTGTAGACATGTAGCATGAGATCCTACAACCCCTTTAAGGATGAGCCGCTACTCATGGGCCACTGCTGTGTGCTTGCCCCCCAGGCCAAAATTAGCCAGTCAGCCCGTTTATACTATCGCATGGCCGAGCGGCTATGCAAACCTTTTATTGCTGTAGCCCTCCATGACCTTCCTAGTGTTCCAATTGGAGCCGCTGCAAGACCTGAGCATGTGACCCCGCATGTCCAATGACAAATTGTCCCATGAGCATGATCAGTGGAAGAAAAGCAGGACTTAGTCTGTGGAACGTCTGCTCGCTGCACTGCACACTGCAGTACTTTGCTCTTAAAAAAAAGAAAGAAATGTCCAGCTTCACCGAGTCCGTAAAAAAGCGATTTCTTTATTAACAAACTTTAAACATGGAGGATACAGACTTCAGCACAACCATATGGGTAAAAATCTCAACGCGTTTCTGGAGACTAGGCTCCCTTAACCCCTTTCTGCCATTGGACGTAATATTCCGTCCATGTGGGGTGGGCCTTAATTCCCAAGGACGGAATATTACGTCCAGCGCGATCGGCCGCGCTCACGTGGGGAGCGCCGCCGATCGCGGCCGGGTGTCAGCTGCTTATCGCAGCTGACATCCGGCGCTATGTGCCAGGAGTGGTCACGGACCGCCCCCGGCACATTAACCCCCGGCACACCGCGATCAAAGATGATCGCGATGTGCCGGCGGTGCAGGGAAGCATCGCGCAGGGAGGGGGCTCCCTGCGTGCTTCCCTGAGACCCCCGCAGCAACGCGATGTGATCGCGTTGCTCCGGGGGTCTCCTACCTCCCTCCCTGCAGTAAGTCCCGGATCCAAAATGGCCGTGGATCCGGGTCCTGCAGGGAGGGAGGTGGCTTACCAAGTGCCTGCTCAGAGCAGGCACTTGGTAACGCTGCACTGCTCTCAGACAGATCGGTGATCTGTCAGAGTGCTGTGCAAACTGGCAGATCACCGATCTGTATTGTCCCCCCCTGGGACAAAGTAAAAAAGTTAAAAAAAAAAAATTCCAAGTGTGTAAAAAAAAAAAAAAAAAATCCTAAATAATGAAAAGAAAAAAAATATATTATTCCCATAAATACATTTCTTTATCTAAATAAAAAAAAAAAAACAATAAAAGTACACATATTTAGTATCGCCGCGTCTGTAACGACCCGACCTATAAAACTGGCCCACTAGTTAACCCCTTCAGTAAACACCGTAAGAAAAAAAAAAAAATGAGGCAAAAAACAACGCTTTATTATCATACCGCCAAACAAAAAGTGGAATAACACGCGATCAAAAAGACGGATATAAATAACCATGGTACCGCTGAAAGCGAAATCTTGTCCCGCAAAAAATGAGCTGCCATACAGCAACATCAGCAAAAAAAAAAAAGTTATAGTCCTCAGAATAAAGCGATGCAAAAATAATTATTTTTTTCTATAAAATAGTTTTTATCGTATAAAAGCGCCAAAACATAAAAAAATGATATAAATGAGGTGTCGCTGTAATTATACTGAACCGAAGAATAAAACTGCTTTATCAATTTTACCAAACGCGGAACGGTATAAACGCCTACCCCAAAAGAAATTCATGAATAGCTGGTTTTTGGTCATTCTGCCTCACAAAAATCGGAATAAAAAGCGATCAAAAAAGTCACGTGCCCGAAAATGTTACCAATAAAAACGTCAACTCGTCCCGCAAAAAACAAGACCTCACATGACTCTGTGGACTCAAATATGGAAAAATTATAGCTCTCAAAATGTGGTAACGCAAAAAATATTTTTTGCAATAAAAAGCGTCTTTCAGTGTGTGACGGCTGCCAATCATAAAAATCCGCTAAAAAAACCCGCTATAAAAGTAAATGAAAAAAATGTATTTATTTCCATTTTCCCATTAGGGTTAGGGCTAGGGTTAGGGCTAGGGCTAGGGTTAAGGCTAGGGTTAGGGCTACAGTTAGGGCTAGGGTTAGGGCTAGGGTTAGGGTTAGGGCTAGGGTTAGGGTCAGGGTTAGGGCTAGGGTTAGGGCTAGGGCTAGGGTTGGGACTAGGGTTAGGGTTAGGGTTAGGGTTGGGGCTAGGGTTAGGGCTAGGGTTAAGGCTACAGTTAGGGTTGGGGCTAAAGTTAGGGTTAGGGTTTGGATTACATTTGCGATTGGGATTAGGATTAGGGGTGTGTCTGGGTTAGAGGTGTGGTTAGGGTTACCGTTGGGATTAGGGTTAGGGGTGTGTTTGGATTAGGGTTTCAGTTATAATTGGGGGGTTTCCACTGTTTAGGCACATCAGGGGGATCTCCAAACGCGACATGGCGACCGATCTCAATTCCATCCAATTCTGCATTGAAAAAGTAAAACAGTGCTCCTTCCCTTCCGAGCTCTCCCGTGTGCCCATACAGGAGTTTACCCCAACATATGGGGTATCAGCGTACTCAGGACAAATTGGACAACAACTTTTGGGGTCCAATTTCTCCTGTTACCCTTGGGAAAATACAAAACTGGGGGCTAAAAAATAATTTTTGTGGGAAAAAAAGAGATTTTTTATTTTCACGGCTCTGCGTTATAAACTGTAGTGAAACACTTGGGGGCTCAAAGTTCTCACAACACATCTAGATAAGTTCGTGGGGGGGTCTAGTTTCCAATATGGGGTCAATTGTGGGGGTTTCTACTGTTTAGGTATATTAGGGGCTCTGCAAACGCAATGTGACGCCTGCAGACCATTCCATTTAAGTCTGCATTCCAAATGGCGCTCCTTCCCTTCCGAGCCCTCCCATGCGCCCAAACGCTGGTTCCCCCCCACATATGGGGTATCAACGCACTCAGGACAAATTGGACAACAACTTTTGGGGTCCAATTTCTCCTTTTACCCTCGAGAAAATACAAAACTGGGGGCTAAAAAATAATTTTGAGGGGAAATATTTTTTTTTATTTTCACGGCTCTTCGTTATAAACTGTAGTGAAATACATGGGGGCTCAAAGTTCTCACAACACATCTAGATAAGTTCCTTGGAGGGTCTAGTTTCCAATATGGGGTCACTTGTGGGGGGTTTCTACTGTTTAGGTACATTTGGGGCTCTGCAAACACAATGTGACGCCTGCAGACCATTCCATCTAAGTCTGTATTCCAAATGGCGCTCCTTCCCTTCCGAGCCCTCCCATGCGCCCAAACGCTGGTTCTCCCCCACATATAGGGTATCAGCGCACTCAGGACAAATTGCACAACAACTTTTGGGGTCCAATTACAAAACTGGGGGCTAAAAAATTATTTTTGTGGGAAAAAAATTTTGTTTTATTTTTACGGCTCTTTAGGTACATCAGTGGCTCTCCAAACGCAACATGGCGTCCAATCTCAATTCCTGTCAATTTTGCATTGAAAGGTCAAACGGCGCTCCTTCCCTTCCGAGCTCTCCCATGCGCCCAAACAATGGTTTACCCCCACATATGGGGTATCAGAGTACTCAGGACAAATTGTGCCACAACTTTTGTGGTCCAATTTCTTCTCTTACCATTGGTAAAATAAAAAATTGGGGGCGAAAAGATTTTTTTTGTGTGAAAAAAAATGATTTTTTATTTTTACGGTTCTGCATTATAAACTTCTGTGAAGCACTTGGTGGGTCAAAGTGCTCACCACACCTCTAGATAAGTTCCTTAGGGGGTCTACTTTCCAAAATGGTGTCACTTGTGGGGGGTTTCAATGTTTAGGCACATCAGTGGCTCTCCAAATGCAACATGGCGTCCCATCTCAATTCCAGTCAATTTTGCATTGAAAAGTCAAATGGCGCTCCTTCCCTTCCGAGCTCTGCCATGCGCCCAAACTGTGGTTAACCCCCACATATGGGGTATCAGCGTACTCAGGACAAATTGGACAACAACTTTTGGGGTCCATTTTCTCCTGTTACCCTTGGTAAAATAAAACAAATTGGAGCTGAAGTAAATTTTTTGTGAAAAAAAGTTAAATGTTAATTTTTATTTAAACATTCCAAAAATTCCTGTGAAGCACCTGAAGGGTTAATAAACTTCTTGAATGTGGTTTTGAGAACCTTGAGGGGTGCAGTTTTTAGAATGGTGTCACACTTGGGTATTTTCTATCATATAGACCCCTCAAAATGACTTCAAATGAGATGTGGTCCCTAAAATAAAATGGTGTTGTAAAAATGAGAAATTGCTGGTCAACTTTTAACCCTTATAACTCCCTAACAAAAAAAAATTTTGGTTCCAAAATTGTGCTGATGTAAAGTAGACATGTGGGAAATGTTACTTATTAAGTATTTTGTGTGACATATCTCTGTGATTTAATTGCATAAAAATTCAAAGTTGGAAAATTGTGAAATTTTCAAAGTTTTCGCCAAATTTCCGTTTTTTTCACAAATAAACGCAGGTAATATCAAAGAAATTTTACCACTATCATGAAGTACAATATGTCACGAGAAAACAATGTCAGAATCACCGGGATCCATTGAAGCGTTCCAGAGTTATAACCTCATAAAGGGACAGTGGTCAGAATTGTAAAAATTGGCCCGGTCCATAACGTGCAAACCACCCTTGGGTGTAAAGGGGTTAATCATGACATTCTAAAAGACTCATGTATCCCACTTAAATAACCCTACACCGGAAAGCACACCGGTGGGATAAGTGATTGACGTAACTGATTTAAAAAGTGGGCGTGAGATGAACATGTATTGAATGTTGCCCAACACAGTAATCTATCTGAACAACATACATATAAAAAACAAATATGAAACAAAAGATGACAACTAAGCAAAAATATACAAAGGATTGTACAAATTTAAAAAGATTTACACAATGAAATCTATAAATAATAAAATGTACATGTATAAAAAATTATTATTGTAAATTTGGACAATTATGCCTACATTTGTAGATAAACCAATAACTTTATTAAAGCAGCAAATGTAAATTAGCAGAATTACAAAAGAAAAAAGAATTTAAAAAAATTTAGTACAAGAGGCAAGAGCAAAAATGTTCATGAGTAAGTATAATCGCAGGCTAGAGACGCAACAAGTACTTTGCTCTTCCCTCAACAGGACAAAGTACGTTTGTGTCTGAGCTGCGGCAGGAAGACAAGAAGAGCACGTAATCGTATGAAGATGGGAGGGGCCGAACCTGGACCGTGATGCCCATTGGACCTGGACCGCAGCTGCACCACCCCTGGTTGAGTATAATCTACCCTTTATTTATCAGCTTTCATGATACATCGTGGGCTTATCTACAGCATTAAAGAATGCTGTAGATAAGCCCCTGATGCTGGTGGCCTTAGTTTATAGGCCATTTTTCAGGATGACAGATTCCCTTAAAATCAAGTCAGGATGTATCTTTCTTGGGCCAAGAATTCAATTGAGAGCACAGTGTGTTTTTTATATATGTGTTAAACTTGCCTGTGATTAGTTTATAATATTTTAATGATTGTTACTTACCGATTCTCTTGTCGATTAAATTGTCTCTCTGTCAATTAACTGCCACACTGGATAATTCGTATTTGAAAGTCTCTTGACAGAATTTCTGAGTTGAACTGTGGGTAGTCTGTGACGCATTGGTGAGTTTCTACAATATGTGACATTGATTGGTACTCATGGCAGCAGATGCTTTCCTCTACTGTCGGCATTGGATAGCATTTTCTGCACCTGCACGAATCTGTACTTAACAACCTTCCATGTGGATCTGGTGTTTGAGTAGGTCGTTCCTCATTTGGGCCCCACTGTGGATCACTTTGAAAACACCATGGGTTAAGTCTGTTTTCCGCATCGACACGACTTTGTAGTCTGTCTAGTAACGCTTGCAATCCCTAAAAAATAACAAATAATTAATGTTATGGTAGAGACTGGTGAACTGTCGTTTTAAAATGTTTTCTTAATTATTCTATATATTGTAACCTAAAAACATGGTCGGATTTTAAACAAATACACACAGTATATGTTCATACACATTGATATATTTGTCCATGTGCAAAACACGCTGCAATGTATTTTTTTATTATGGGATTCATGGTCCGCAAAAAATATCACAGGGACAAAATCCGTGTGTCATCCATCTCACACGTACCAGCGCCTTGGAATGGAGCTGTTCACAAGCACCGGGTGATTAACGCTGCCCTCATAATGGATCCCTGCCGATGCTGTGATCAGCACCAGCAGGGACCATGATGAGGGTAGTGGTAGCCTGAACCCACAGTGCCCCCACTTTTAAAAATAAGAATAAAATAATCAAATCCTTATACTTACCACTCCTATGTGTCAACCACTGTAATCCATGCAACCAATGCTGCAGAGGAGCCGGGGAGATTGAGCGGCTCAGAAGCTCTGATCAGTGAGTGACCGGACATCTCTCCTGAGCTGCAGCCGCTCTTTCTCCACGGTTTCATAGTAGCAGCGGTCACATGGATTACAGTGGAGGACACCTTTGAGAGGTGAGTACATGAACTATATTCTTTTATTCTTATTTTTACAAGTGGGGGCCCCGTGGGTTAAGGCTACCACAACCCTCATCATGGTCCCTGCTGGTGCTGATAGCAGCGCTGGCAGTGAGTAATGACGAGGGCAGCGTTCAGCACTGACGCCTGTGAATAGTGCTAACTATACACTGTTTCCCAGGAACACGTCCGGGTGATCCTGATGCTGTACACGTTTGCAACACGTAAAACACATGTACAAAAAGGGCACTGATATCTCCGGTACCGATTTTTCAAGGACCCTAAATATTCTGAAGTGTGAAACTGGCTTTACTGTGATCTAATCAATTAATTTATTAATGAACAATGAAAAATCAATGTAATCCGAAGGTTATATGCAAAGTAATATACCTACAGCGTTAGAGATTTGAGGGTGAGGAGTTGAAGTTGTTCTGACTTCATCCTCATCCTCTGTTTGTTCCTGCAAAAATAAAATACATAAGTAGCCTAATAATAATGCAACTAAACAGATCTTAGACTGTAAATGTATCTTTATAATTAATACATACATGCTAGCCACCTTAGGGAGAGACCCAAGTTGGGCTAAGAAGCTGGATCAATGTCTGACTCTGATTTGTAATCAATTATTTCTTCAGGTAGCAAAAGTTCATGAGACTGTTGGTAAACACAACACGTAAACATAGATATTTTTATGGGAGAATATATATATATACACCAATATTAGACTTTAATATTAGCACTATTCATATTCCAGTAAGAGTATACTGTATTTAATGGGATTGTCCAGTGTGGGGAAAAATGTGTTTATATATGCTAGATGGTGGACCGATTCTAACGCATCGGGTATTCTAGAACATGTATATTGTTTATTTATTGAGATTTAATAACAATATAATGAATACACAGGATTTTTTGGGCAAAATATATACATTAACATTAAATTTTGTTTAAATACTTGTTCAGTAAACGTGACTAAACTACGTGGCACTGTGAGTGGGGGTTAAATTCCGCACCAATATCGAAAATTGGTCGCGGCCGGCTGCGACAAATCAGAGAAGTGTTGATTAAATCCCACACCAATATCGCTGATTGCTCGTGGCCGGCTGTGCCCGACCAATCAACGTCGCGGGATTTCCGTTACAGTTAGACAATTATATATACAAATATGTGTGCATTAACTTATGTACATGTATTGTACTAATAACATCTGTCCTGAAGGCTGCATGTCTCAACCAGGTGTTAATATGTATTTTTCATAGACAAGCAGACTTCTTTCTCCAATCTCACCAGGGGGTCTAGCTAAGACCAAGAAGACAGGGTAACACTTGACACCTCCTTGTTCTTGGAAGAGAGATGTCAATTACGGCCTGATAGTATCTCTGTGAGAACGTTTACACAAAGGATCTCAAGAGAAATCAATATATTCATTAGTAGCGCGGCTGTGGTCCAATCAGAAACAAGCAATTGTGATATTAACCTGAGGGGCTGGTCTAGAAATCTGACCTCCAGACCAAAGCTATAAATTAGACCTGTATACCTGGAATCGTGTTCACATGTGAGGGCAGCCTGAGAAGATTGTGGAGTTGGTGGAACACATCTTCACCCCCCTCCCCCCCCCCCAGTCAGGGAGCAGAAAGCAGATTACCAAGTTAGATTATTTATGTAAGTTTTCTTCTTTTTATGTTATACTGTTTTGCATCATTTATATGTTTGTTTATTATCATATTTTTATACCTTTTTCATACTGTACGCAATGAACCATTTTGTATTAAAGTATATTTTACAAGTTGAACCTTGAATGTTCGAACGAATCCATAGCCTATGGTGTGTGACCCTTATGAGCGGGAGACAATATTATTATTAAAAAATCAGTAACTCATCGCCCGTGTGTACGATAAGAGGTGGGAGCATGGATGAGTGGGTGTGTGACCTTGATCGGTGTGTGATTTATGGTCCCATTGTCCTATGCTTTTGAGGTTGAATGCTGGACTGAGAGTGGGGAGATAGATTAACCCTTGAAGGCACAACCACAAGTCACGTGCTGAGAGTGGGTATGTGACGAATTAGTGACACCATGGAGAGGGATCCGTGACATCCAGTAATGTACATTTATTACATAGCCTAAGGATAGTTCATAAATATAAGATTAGCTGTTATTGGCACCGTCCGCGGACAGATGTGCTTAGCAGAGGTGTGGAACAACACAGTGACGTCAACTACATGGTGGACATGGCCGGGTAATGCACATCTTAATTAATTGAAATGAGCAAGGTTAAATCCGCAGTACAACACAACGGCCTGCGTACAGTAGGAGCGAAGTATTTCCGCTATGCTACTGAGCAGATCTCTCCTCTGTCAGTGCCAATAGTAGTTCATCGGTGAGGATGGCAGACATGGTTATCGCAATCCCAGTGATGACATAACCAAAGGAAAGAACATAAATATAAAGTAATGTACAAGTACTGAACAATCTCTTTAATATATGAAGCTAAAACTGTTTGGAATCTATAAAATGCACAGTGTAGACTACAGTCTACAAATCTGTAATCACTCAGTGTGAATGCAGATTTGGGATTCCTCACATTACACACAGAGAGTGAACCGTTGTGTGAATACAAGGATGTAATTTGAATACTCCAAATGTTGTCACCACGGTTTCTCTCACAGCGAATTTGTGTCAGTGTCATTTCAGTGTCATTATGCGAACCCTGTGGACAATCAGTGGCTGCTTCACTGTCTTCGCCTTAGGGTACCGTCACACTAAGTGACGCTGCAGCGATACCGACAACGATGTCGATCGCTGCAGCGTCGCTGTTTGGTCGCTGGAGAGCTGTCACACAGCTCTCCAGCGACCAACGATCCCGAAGTCCCCTGGTAACCAGGGTAAACATCGGGTTACTAAGCGCAGGGCCGTGCTTAGTAACCCGATGTTTACCCTGGTTACCAGCGTAAACGTAAAAAAGACAAACACTACATACTTACCTTCCGTGTCTGTCCTCCGGGGCCGGGTGTCAGCTGACTATCGCGGACCGCTCCTGGCACATTAACCCCCGGAAGACTGCGATCAAACATGATCGTGGCGTTCTGGCGGCATAGGGAAGCATCGTGCAGGGAGGGGGCTCCTACCTCCTCCTCCCTGCAGGCCCCGGATCCAAAATGGCTGCGGGGCTGCTTCAGCATCCTGCAGGGAGGTTTGGCGCTTTTACATGATAAAAACTATTTTATATAAAGAATAATTATTTTTGCATCGCTTTATTCTGAGGACTATAACTTTTTTATTTTTTCACTGATGACGCTGTATGGGTTCTCGTTTTTTGCGGGACAAGATGACGTTTTCAGCAGTAACATTTTTTTTGTATCCCTCTGTTTTGATCGTGTGCTATTCCACATTTTGTTCGGCGGTATGATAATAAAGCGTTGTCTTTTGCCTCTATGAATTAACTATGAATTATATACTTAACCTACATTACCTTAATTCCCCGGGGTTTTACAGCCAGGAGCACAGCTGCATTATAGCAGAGCTCCTGCCTGTAAAATATTTTAACCCCTTCAGATGGATTTACAGCGTGGGACGTTACAGATCAACGGAAGGTATGTATATTGTTGGTTTATTATTTTTAATTTGTTACAGAACGAGGGTCTTCAGGTGGATTGAGAGAGCAATAAAATATTAAAATAACCTGTGTGTTTATTTCATTAAAATACTTTTTAATAATGTGTGTGTGTGTGTTTTTTTAACCCGTTCATACAATTGGATTAATAATGGATAGGTGTCAGAATTGACGCCTCTCCATTATTAATCTGGCTTAATGTCACCTTACAATAGCAAGGTGACATTAACCCTTCATTACCCCATATCCCACCGCTACATGGGAATGGGAAGAGAGTGGCCAAGTGCCAGAATAGGCGCATCTTACAGATGTGCCTTTTCTGGGGTGGCTGGGGGCAGATGTTTTTAGCCAGGGGGGGAAATAACCGTGGACCCTCTCCAGGCTATTAATATCTGCCCTCAGTTACTGGCTTTACTACTCTGGCGGAGAAAATTGCGCGGGAGCCCACGCCAATTTTTTCCGCAATTTAACCCTTAAATTTAATAGAGCGCCGAAATTTTGCACATGCACACTACTAACAGTAGTGTGTAATATCCAAAAAAAAGGGGGATATGACATGGTTTACTGTATGTAAACCATGTCTCATATCATGTCGGGTTTAGGCAGGAGAAATTAAAAGCCGGCAATTGAATTACCGGCTTTTCAACATTATCGCGCTGAAGTAAATATCTATAAAATAACGCTGGGAGCGTCACTCTGTCCGAAGCCTTTATAGACTGCGCAGGCGCGACGCTCCTAGCGTTACATTATAGTGTCAGGGAAAAAAAATGGCGCCGAGAGCAGGGGTCAGGAGCAGGGGGACACCGTCTACATATTTGCGCCCTGATTATGCAAATAATCATAACAAATGCCACAGCAATTTTTTATGTACGCCATTCCTTTCCGCCACCATAGCAAGTTTTTACTTACGCTATTCCTTTCCGGCGCCATTGTCTTGCTCCTCCTTGGTGCCGGAATCGGCGCCTGCGCAGTCCGTGCTTTCCGGCGCCATTTTCTTGAAGACACACAGCAGTGTGTCTTCAAGAAAATGGCGCCAGAAAGCACGGACTGCGCAGGCGCCGATTCCGGCACCAGGAGGAGCAAGACAATGGTGCCGGAAAGGAATCAGGTAGCGCAAGTAACAAATTGCTGTGCCATGAGGCTGTGGCACTTCATGCCACAGCTATTTGTTATTTACGCCACCTGATTCATTTCCGCCGCCATTTTCTTGGTCCTGGTGCCGGAATCGGCGCCTGCGCAGTCCGCGCTTTCTGGCGCCATTTTCTTGAAGACACACAGCAATGTGTCTTCAAGAAAATGGTGCCAGAAAGCGTGGACTGCGCAGGGGCGGATTCCGGCACCAGGAGGAGAAAGAAAATGGCGGCGGAACAGAATCAGGTAGCGTCTTCACAGGATCCCGCCCTCATTATGCTGTGGCACTTCATGCCACAGCGATTTCTTACTTTTAGGCCCCCTGACTCCGGGCAATGAATTTCTCCCTTCTCCTGCAATCGGCGCATGCGCTGTCCGCGCTTTCCAGCGCCATTTTGTGGGAAACCTCAGTGTGTCTTCAAGAAAATGGCGGCGGAAAGCGCAGACTGCGCAGGCGCCGATTCCTGAAGCACCAGTCTGCACTTTTCGGCTCCATTTTCGTTAATACTGCAGTCTGTCTTCAAGAAAATGTCCCCCTGACAGTGTCTTCTGCCATCACGCATTTAGTGAGCATATTTACATAATTTGCTTCAATACTGCAGTGCGTCTTCAACAAACTGTCCCCCTGAAAGTGTCTTCTGCCATCGCTTATTTAGTGAGCATATTTACATAATTTGCTTCAATACTGCAGTGTGTGTTCAACAAAATGTCCCCCTGAAAGTGTCTTCTGCCATCACTCATTTATTGAGCATATTTACATAATTTGCTTCAATACTGCAGTGTGTGTTCAACAAAATGTCCCCCTGAAAGTGTCTTCTGCCATCACTCATTTAGTGAGCATATTTACATAATTTTCTTCAATACTGCATTGTGTCTTCAACAAAATTTCCCCCTGACAGTGTGTTCTGCCATCGCTTATTTAGTGACTTTCTACTGACTATATATCTGAAATCACAATATTTTTACAAAAGTTCAGTAAGTTATTCGCCTCATATTTTCATAATAATGCCCCCCAAACGCAAACAAGTTCTTTCTCATGAGGAAACTCAGGCCAAAAAAAAGGGCAGAGGCTCAAAAGGTTCGTAGAAGTAGAGTTAAAAAACAGCACCTTACATTGCAGCATGAAAACAACACTGTTAGAAAAAAGGCTGCCCGTCATAATCTCACCCAAATACAACAACAACAAATCCGCAAAGCTGATGCTGAAAGGCATAAGTCTGCTCTATACTGCATGACAGAACATGATCTTCACCAGCATCGCAAAACCAATGCTCACACAAAAAGAGTAGCCCGTGCTAAACAACCTGCCCGCTGGGGTAATAATGTCAGATTTCGCAACACTGCTTTGCTTGCTCAAAACTTCAATGAAAATGACATTGAACCATGCTATCTTGGCCCAATGAACAACATATGCTCATTTTGTTATGCCAAACATTTCCAGAATGAAATTACAACAAACTGTTGTCATAATGGAACTATCATACTGGAAGAAGTACAAATGCATTCATATATTACTAATTGCATGAAGAGACTGGAACCAAACTCCAAGAATTTTATGGAAAACATAAGATCATACAATAGTGCTAACGTTTTTGCATCAATGGGCGCACAAATTGACCAATCAGTTCACAAGCGATCAGGTCCTTTCTGTTACAGAATCCATGGGCAAATTTACCATGCAACATCTGCGTTGCACCCTAACCAAGGTGAATCACCAACATATGCCCAGTTATATATTCTGGATTCAGCTCAAGCCTTGAATGAAAGAATGAAAAATCCAAACAATAGTGGATGCATTCATAATGTTATGGAAAAGCTACAAACAATTCTCGAAGATATCAATCCTTTCTCCAGACAATACAAAAATATGTTGCTATTTGAACAAGAAGAAATACTAAAAGCAAATCTGGAAAACAGAATGCCTATTGAATATAGCATGACTTTCATTAGAAACAAAGTAAATACTATGCACCCCGGCAGAATCAATGCTCCAACTGCCAGTGGGGAAATTGCTGCCATTTTCCACAGCGCAGATGGTGCACCCCCAGAAAACCGTGACATTACCATTCATCCAAAAAGTGGCATTTTGCAAAATATATCTATTCTAAGTAGGCTCTGTGACCCAATGTGCTATCCTTTGTTTTTCCCTTATGGGGACTCTGGGTGGACTACAGAACTAAAAAAAAAAGATGGTCGAGGAAATGTGACTCAACTTCAATGGTATGCATACCACTTTGCCATTCGTGCTGGTACTTTTAACCAGTTCCTTAATGCAGGAAAGCTGACACACCAATTTATGGTTGATGCCTATTGCAAAACTGAAGCTAACCGTTTGAATTGGGTGCGCAAAAATCAAAATACAATAAGAGCTGAAGAATATGATGTCCTTCAACAATTTGTTACCAATCACAATTTCATGGACATAGATATTCTGCCTGGAAAAAAATTCATATTGCCATCAACTTTCCAAGGAAGTCCCAGGAATATGGCACAAAACTACCAAGATGCCATGGCAATGGTCAGGAAATATGGCAAACCAGACCTATTTTTAACAGTAACGTGCAATCCAAAATGGAAGGAAATTAAAGATAATTTGCTGCCCAATCAGCAACCATGCGACAGGCCGGATTTAGTAGTACGAGTATTTAACATGAAGCTAAAATTGCTACTTGGAGACTTAACCATATATCACAGATTTGGACGTGTTAATGGTATGGTGTATGTAATCGAGTTCCAAAAAAGAGGTCTCCCTCATGGACACATATTGGTATTTATGGCCCCGGAATACAAAGCATGGGATAAAGAAAGAATTGACAAAATTGTTTGTGCAGAGCTCCCACACAAAGACACTCATCCAAAGCTTTATGAAACTGTAACATCTTGCATGATACATGGTCCATGTGGTCCTCTTAATCCTAATGCACCATGTATGGACAATGGAAACTGTACTAAAGGCTTTCCCAAAGATTTCTGTTCTGAAACTAATAGCAATATAAATGGATACCCTAAATACCAACGTCGCGATGATAACAACTTTGTTACACTTGGTGGAAACAAGATTGATAATAGATGGGTTGTGCCTTACAATCCTTATCTTTCCTTAAAATACAATGCCCACATAAACGTTGAGATTTGCAGTTCTATACAAAGTGTTAAATATTTGTTCAAATACGTTTACAAATGGCATGATTGCGCAAATATCCAGTTTGTTACTTCTGCCACAGAACAAGAAGCTACGGTTGAATGGGATGAAGTAAAAAATTACTTAGAAACTCGATATGTAAGTGCGTCTGAAGCATGCTGGAGACTCAGGGAATATAAAATGCACCATCAAACTGATCATGTGGAAAGATTAAATGTCCACCTTGAACACAAGCAGACAATATGCTTCACACCAGGTAAAGAAGCTGAAGCTGTGCAGCAGAAAAACAACAAGTCTAAACTTCTTGCTTGGTTTAAACTGAATCGAGAAGATCCTAATGCCCAACAATATTTATACATTGAAATCCCTGAACATTACACATGGGATGATAAAAATTGTATATGGAAACCATGTAGCAAAGGTCATAAAACCACAATTGGCAGAATGTTTAATGTTAGCCCATTAGAGAGAGAAAAATACTTTCTCCGAATTCTCCTCAATGTTAAAGGCGTTACATCTTTTGAGGATCTGAAAACAACTGAAGGTATCTGTTTTCCTATGTTCCAAGAAGCATGTATTGCAAGAGGATTAACTGATGATGACTCTGAATGGGATACTTGCCTAACAGAAGCTGCCACTTATCAAATGCCAATACAACTTAGACAATTGTTTGCATTTATTTGCATCATGTGTGAGCCATCTAATCCCGCAGCATTGTTTGAAAGGCACAAGAAAAATCTCATGGAAGACTATACCACATGTTTCCCTCATGTAGAAAAGGCCCTCTATATGACATTATATGAAATAGAGTCTGTTACGGACACATGGAAAGTCATTACAAGATTTTGGCCTACAACTTCCTGTTGGCAAGTACGATGATCCAATCAATTCTGGCAAATATTACGACCCTGTTGCGGAAAAGGATTTGTTTCAGAAGAAATTCCACATGTTAAACCCAGGACAACTAAAGGCTTTCGAAAAAATCAAAGAAGCTTATCATAATCAGAATTTAGAAAAACGCAGATTTTTTAGTGATGGACCGGGTGGAAGTGGTAAAACATTCCTATATAATACAATCATGCATTACGTTCGAAGCAAAAATGAATTAGTCTTGCCATGTACATTTACAGGCATTGCTGCCACTTTGCTGGAGGGAGGCCGAACTTCACATAATCTTTTCAAACTGCCTATACCAATTAATGAAACGTCCATGTGCAATATTCGTCATGGCAGCAATACTGCTAATGAGTTGAAAAGTGCCAAACTCATAATCTGGGACGAAGCTTCTATGGCCCCAGCTCATGCTGTAAATGCAGTTGACACATTCTACAAAGAACTCATGGCTGAAGATCCAAAAGTTCCATCCAAAAAACCCTTCGGAGGTACGGTGTTTCTTTTTGGTCGAGATTTTCGACAAATCCTTCCTGTTGTACCACATGGCAGCAGAACTGAAATAATTTCAGCATGCATAAAAAACAGCTATTGTTGGAGGAATATTGAAGTCCTTAAATTGGAATAAAACATGCGTACCAATGAAAACAATGTACCCGAAGAACATCAAGGCTTTTCCCAATGGCTTTTAAACCTTGGAGATGGAAAACTTCAAGAACCAGGACTAGAGGAAGGTATTTTTTAAATTCCTTCTGTCTGCATTGAAAATGGATGTATTGTTGATGCTGTCTTTCCTCAAGTCATTGAACCAGAAGATGAAAGCATTACAAACCGTGCAATCCTCACTCCAAAAAACGAACATTCACATGAACTGAATGAAAGTGTTCTTAGAAGAATTCAGTCTGAATTGAAATGCTACACCAGTATTGATTCCATTCAACAAGATACTGCAAATGCTGAGGAGGCAGATAACTATCCAATGGAGTTCTTAAACAGCTTAATGCCTGGTGGTATGCCTCCTCATAGATTAAATTTGAAAGTTGGAGCAGTAGTCATACTTTTAAGAAACCTTAACTCAATAAAAGGTCTTTGCAATGGCACCAGAATAGTTGTAAAGCAAATGATGTCAAAAGAAACAAGGCCCGCACCTGTTACCAAAGTAAAGGTTGGTGCAGAGAATGGAAGGTAAGTGCCAAAACCAACAGAAAATCATATAAAGAAAAAAGCACTAATCAATACCCAATATAACAAAATTTTATTAAATAAGTTAAAAATAACAGAACAAGAAAATAAGCACAAAGGGATGTGACAAGGTAAGCCAGACAAATGTGGCACCGCAAACAGAGACAGGTGCATTCAGGTCTATATAGGTACAGTACATAGCAAATGCTCTAAGAATCTACCATATATTATAATCAAGCGAGGCACATATGTACCAAGTGTGTAAGGAAAGCAGTATGCCACCCTTAGAGGCAGAGCAAAGGAAGATCCAAAGGTATGACCAAGTAAAAAAATGTGGATTACCTGAATGCACGCTGGAGCTCTGAGGTGCCACAGTCCCCAACGCGCGTTTTGGCGCTACAAGCCTTCCGGGGGATATTGATTATAATATATGGTAGATTCTTAGAGCATTTGCTATGTACTGTACCTATATAGACCTGAATGCACCTGTCTCTGTTTGCGGTGCCACATTTGTCTGGCTTACCTTGTCACATCCCTTTGTGCTTATTTTCTTGTTCTGTTATTTTTAACTTATTTAATAAAATTTTGTTATATTGGGTATTGATTAGTGCTTTTTTCTTTATATGATTTTCTTTCGTAAAGCAAATGATGTCAAAAGTCATTGACTGTGAAATCCTCACTGGATCATTTAAAGGTACAAGGGTATTCATTCGCAGAGTTATTCTGGCACCAAGCGATCCTGATCTTCCTTTTACATTAAAACGAAAACAGTTTCCCTTAAGACTTGGTTATGTTATGACCATCAACAAAAGTCAAGGGCAAACACTCGATTCAGTTGGCATATATTTGCCATCTCCAGCCTTCAGCCATGGCCAACTTTATGTCGCCTTTTCAAGAACAAAATCCTTTCAGCAAGTCAAAGTTTTCGCTACTGATCAACAAGGCAACTTAAAGAAAGACCACAGAGTTTACACCAAAAATGTTGTTTACAAAGAAGTTTTTGCACAATAATTTTTTTCTTTATCTAATACTTTAATAAAATTTTAAATGTTATATATAATAGTTAATATGTGTCTTTTTGTTCTATGCCTAAATGGGTGACACCTGTGCAGTGTGGTGCCTGCGTAAAAAACGCGTGCATACTGCACTATGATGACATTTTGTGTGTGAACATTACACACAGTGTCTTAAAAAAAATGGCACCACATATTGTGAGATACGCACATGTTTACTCAGGTTCTATTTTATACGAGCACCACATCACAACATGGCAGCAGCACATACCAGGATGGGGACGTAGGATGACAGCACCACATCACAAAACGGGGGCGCAGGATGGGAGCAGCACATGACAGGATGCAGGCGCAGGATAGAAGCAGCACATGACATAATGTGAGCATCACATAACAATGACAACATGCAGACGCACTAAACAGGATAAGATCACAGGATAGGGGCTGCACATGACAGAAAATGAGCGCAGGATAAGAGCAGCATATGACAGGATGAAGGTGCAAGATGGTAGCAGCACATAAAGTTAGGACACAGGATGGAAGCAGCACATACCAGGATGGAGACCATATACCAATGTAAATGCTCGCCACCCGGGCGTAGAACGGGTTCAATAGCTAGTAAATATATGTGTCTCTATATATATAAAATATATATAAAAAACGAAACCCGACTTTGGAGTAAAGATTGCCGACCCGATCCCACAGTGGGATCGGATCGGGTTTCACGAAACCCGATTTTGCTAAAAGTCGGCGCCTTTTGAAAATTGCCGATCTGTTTCGCTCAACCCTACTCAAGATCCCAGGGAGACTATGAGAGAATAGCGCTGTACAGAAGAGAGTAAGGTTGAGGCTCAGTATAGATAAATCCATTACTTATCTGAGGGAGCGATGGTATCTTACTTCCATGCGGTTACATATCCTGGAATGCAGAGCCAGCGTTGGAGGATGAGTGGGATATGCCGACACAGTCCGTGTCTAGGCAGTGGGAAGACTACTGATAATGTCCCCCACCATGTTTAAATACGGCTCAAGCCGGTCATATGACCGGATATGTGGTGCCCGCGGGCGCATGCGCAGAGCGCATTTGTGAGAAACCTGAAAAAATGAAGTCGCTCAACCCTACTGACCACCGTCACTTTATGTGGTTATAACTCTGGAACGCTTCAATGGATCCCACAGATTCGGAGAATGTTTTTTCGTGACATATTGTGCTTCATGTTAGTGGTAAACTTTCTTCGATATGACTTGTGTTTATTTACGAGAAAAACGGAAATATGGCGAAAATTTCACAATTTTCAAAATTTGAATTTTTCTGCCCTTAAATCAGAGAGTAGTGTCACACAAAGTACTTAATAAGTAACATTTCCCACATGTCTACTTTATATCTGCACAATTTTGGAAACAATTTTTTTTGTTAGGAAGTTAAAGGGTTAAAAGTTGACCAGCAATTTCTCATTTTTACAACAAAATCATTTTTTTAGGGACCACCTCACATTTGAAGTGACTTGGGGGGTCAAATATAACAGAAAATACCCAAAAGTGACACCATTCTAAAGACTGCATTCCTCAAAGTGCGCAAAACCACACTCAAAAATGACCCGTTGAAGCGCAATGTAAGAGCGAAACGATCGTCGTCTGTATTTGCTCCATCGTTTTATCCGCCTGCTGTTGGTATTATGATGCCACAATAAAGGATTTTGTTGCACAGGACGGTGTGTGCCTATCCGCTTTCTTTTCTATGGATATACACATTCAAAAGTTTATTAACCCTTCAGGTGCTTCACGAGAACTAAAGCAATGTGGAAGGAAAAAATGAACATTTTACTCTTTTCTCAAAATGTTTTACTTTGGAACCAATTTTATTTTTATTTCACAAGGGTATCAGGGGAAAACGGACCACAACATTTGTTGTTCAATTTCTCCTGAGTACGCTGATGCCCCATATGTGGGGAAAAGCCACTGGGTGCATGGCAGGGCTCAGAAGGGAGGGAGCACCGTTTGACTTTTTGGCTGGAATCAATGGTGGTGCCATGTCACGTTTGGAGACCCCCTGTTGTACCTAAACAGTGGTAACCCTCCAATTCTAACTCCAACCCTAACCCCAACACACCCCTAACCCTAATCCCAATCCTAACACAAGCCCTAACCCTAGACTTAGCCCAACTCATACCCTAATGGAAATAAAAAAAATGTATTTCATTATTTTCCCTAAGGGGGTGATTAAAAAAAACATCGTAAATAAAATCCCCTTTTATTGAACCAATAGGAAAATGTTCCCATTGTTGCTGGGTGCCAGCCGGCAGATCTCGGTGGGCGCACTGCGCATGTACCCATCACTTTCTCCCGGAAGAAGATGCAAGTCACCCGGGTGAATTCACAGTACCGGGTCGGGGTGATAGAGGGGCTCCGTTTCTCTCTCCTCTGATGTGCAATCACATTAGAGTGGAGTGAAATTAAATGGAAAAATCAGACTTTTTTTGCAGTCGCTGTTATACCATTGATAACGACGATCATAACACTGGGATCGGCAAAAACCTACCCCCGGTAGCCGAGACACCGGAGAAATTCCGACTCTGTGGAGGTACTATAAACTTTTTCCACAACGCCGTTAAAAAGAGGCACTGTAGTTTAGGTACCCTTAACTGCTGCAGTAAAAAGGCGTATCGGCGGTCGTTAACCCCTTTACCCCCAAGGGTGGTTTGCATATTATATGACTGGGCCAATTTTTACAATTCTGACCTCTGTCTCTTTATGAGGTTATAACTCTGAAATGCTTCAACGGATCCTGATGATACTGATACTGTTTTCTCGTGACATATTGTACTTCATGACATCATGGCAAAATTTCTTTGATATTACCTGAGTTTATTTGTGAAAAAAATGGAAATTTGGTGAAAATTTTGAAAATTTCCGAATTTTCAAACTTTGAATTTTTATGCCCTTAAATCACAGAGATACAGTACAGACCAACAGTTTGGACACACCTTCTCATTTAAAGATTTTTCTGTATTTTCATGAAGATGAAAATTGTACAATCACACTGAAAGCATCAAAACTATGAATTAAAACATGTGGAATTATATACTTAACAAAATAGTGTGAAACAACTGAAATTATGTCTTATATTCTAGGTTCTTCAAAGTAGCCACCTTTTGCATTGATGACTGCTTTGCACACTTTTGGCATTCTCTTGATGAACTTCAAGAGGTAGTCACCGGAATAGTCTTCAGTTATGATCCGATGACCTTGGAGCAGCATGAGAACTTTCACTGGAGAAGGTGGTCACTATACTGACCGCAATCCTGAACTTAACACAACAAATAGAAGTAGCCGTGGAGTGTACCTAACAATCCTAGACACCTCGTCACAGCCGGAGGACTAAATACCCCTAAAGATGGAAATAGGAATACTATCTTTCCTCAGAGCAGATCCCCAAAGGATAAACAGCCACCCCCCAAATATTGGCGGTGAGTTGGAGAGGAAAAAACATACATAGTAACATAGTAACATAGTAACATAGTTAGTAAGGCCGAAAAAAGACATTTGTCCATCCAGTTCAGCCTATATTCCATCATAATAAATACCCAGATCTACGTCCTTCTACAGAACCTAATAATTGTATGATACAATATTGTTCTGCTCCAGGAAGACATCCAGGCCTCTCTTGAACCCCTCGACTGAGTTCGCCATCACCACCTCCTCAGGCAAGCAATTCCAGATTCTCACTGCCCTAACAGTAAAGAATCCTCTTCTATGTTGGTGGAAAAACCTTCTCTCCTCCAGACGCAAAGAATGCCCCCTTGTGCCCGTCACCTTCCTTGGTATAAACAGATCCTCAGCGAGATATTTGTATTGTCCCCTTATATACTTATACATGGTTATTAGATCGCCCCTCAGTCGTCTTTTTTCTAGACTAAATAATCCTAATTTCGCTAATCTATCTGGGTATTGTAGTTCTCCCATCCCCTTTATTAATTTTGTTGCCCTCCTTTGTACTCTCTCTAGTTCCATTATATCCTTCCTGAGCACCGGTGCCCAAAACTGGACACAGTACTCCATGTGCGGTCTAACTAGGGATTTGTACAGAGGCAGTATAATGCTCTCATCATGTGTATCCAGACCTCTTTTAATGCACCCCATGATCCTGTTTGCCTTGGCAGCTGCTGCCTGGCACTGGCTGCTCCAGGTAAGTTTATCATTAACTAGGATCCCCAAGTCCTTCTCCCTGTCAGATTTACCCAGTGGTTTCCCGTTCAGTGTGTAATGGTGATATTGATTCCCTCTTCCCATGTGTATAACCTTACATTTACATTACATACACAGGCAGAAAAACAGGATTTAGCACAGGAGGCCACTCTAGCTAAATTGGACAAGATAGGACAGAGTTCTGTGCGGTCAGTATTAAAACCCTTCAAAAATATCCACAGCAGAATATACAAAAACTTCCTACATCTAACTAAAGATGTAGGAGCGTATATCTGCAACTCCAGCGAATCCTACAATCAGAGCAGGAATACAAACAAAAACAAGCACACAGCAGTGTGCCACAGACACAAAAAACAAACACTTATCTTTGTTGAATTTGGCAGCTAAGCAGGAGAAGCCAGAAAGTGATCCAACACTTCACAAGGAACATTGACAACTGGAAAGGGCTAATAAATCCTGCACACCTAAATATCCCAGTCAGAATTGTAATCAGCAGACACACCTGGCCAGGACTGCGACTCAAAGACAACTGCATTCCCACCTACAACCACTGGAGGGAACCCAAGAGCAGAATTCACAACAGTACCCCCCCTTGAGGAGGGGTCACCGAACCCTCACCAGGGCCCCTAGGACGATCAGGATGAGCCAGATGAAAGGCACGGACCAAATCAGCAACATGGACATCAGAGGCAAAAACCCAAGAATTATCCTCCTGGCCATAACCCTTCCATTTGACCAGGTACTGAAGCTTCCGCCTCGAAAAACGGGAATCCAAAATCTTCTCAACAACATATTCCAACTCCCCATCAACCAACACAGGAGCCGGAGTATCAACAGAGAGAACAACGGGCTCCACATATTTCCGCAACAAAGATCTATGGAAGACATTATGGATAGCAAAAGAGGCCGGAAGCGCCAGTCGAAAAGACACCGGATTAATAATCTCATAAATCCTATAAGGACCAATAAACCGAGGCTTAAACTTAGGAGAAGAAACCTTCATAGGAACTGTTATGATCTGATGGCCTAGGAGCAGCATGTGACGTACTCTGGAGAAGGTGGTACCTGTACTGACCGCAGACCCTGAACTTAGCAGCGCAACTAGAAATAGCTGTGGGATGTACCTAACACTCCCGAGACACCTCGACACAGCCTAAGGACTAACTTCCCCTAAAGATAGAAATGGAAAACTATGTTGTCTCAGAGAAAATCCCCAAAGGATAGACAGCCCCCCACAAATATTGACTGTGAGAGGAGAGGGAAATGACAAACGCAGACTGAAATCAGGATTAGCAAAGGAGGCCTAACTAGCTAAAAAGAAAGAATAGGACAGAGAACTATGCGGTCAGTATTAAAACACTCGAAAATATTCACCACAGAAAATACAAAACTCCACATCCGACTAAAGACATGGAGGGTATATCTGCATCTCCAGAGATACCGCTTGGCTGCAAAAAATCCTTTCACAGACAAGCTGGACAAGACAAAACATGAAAATGCACTGAACTATAAGGCCCACAGCATGTGGACAGCAGAAACAAAGCCAGGACTTATCTTTGTTGAAAAGCACAGCAAACAGGAGAGACTAGAAAGGGATGTGAATCCTCCAAATACAATGGACAACTGGCACTGACCAAAGGATCAAGCAGGACTAAATAGCTGAGTCCAAACTGCAAAAAGTGAACACACCTGATAAATGCTACGATCCACAGACAGCAGCACTACCACTCATAACCACCGGAGGGAGCCCAAGAGCAGAATTCACAACAGTACCCCCCCTTGAGGTGGGGTCACCGAACCCTCACCAGAGCCCCCAGGCCGGTCAGGACGAGCAAGATGAAAGGCACGAACCAAATCAGCGGCATGCACATCAGAGGCAACAGCCCAAGAATTATCCTCCTGGCCATAACCCTTCCATTTGACAAGGTACTGAAGCTTCCGCCTCGAAAAATGAGAATCCAACATCTTCTCAACCACATATTCCAACTCCCCATCGACCAACACAGGGGCCGGAGGATCAACAGAGGGAACAACAGGCTCCACATATTTCCGCAACAAAGATCTATGGAAAACATTATGGATGGAAAAAGAGGCTGGAAAGGCCAAACGAAAAGACACTGGATTGATAATCTCAGAAATCTTATAAGGACCAATAAACCAAGGCTTGAACTTAGGGGAAGAAACCTTCATAGGAACATGACGAGAAGACAACCAGACCAAATCTCCAACCCGAAGCCAGGAACCAACACACCGACGACGGTTAGCAAAACGTTGAGCCTCCTCCTGAGACAACACCAAATTGTCCACCACCTGAGCCCAAATCTGCTGCAACCTGTCAACCACAGAATCCACACCAGGAAAGTCAGAAGACTCAACCTGCCCAGAAGAAAAACGAGGATGAAAACCAAAATTACAAAAAAAAGGCGAAACCAAAGTAGCCGAACTAGCCCGATTATTAAGGACAAACTCGGCCAATGGCAAAAAAGCCACCCAATCATCCTGATCAGCAGACACAAAGCATCTCAAATAAGTCTCCAAAGTCTGATTAGTACGCTCAGTCTGGCCATTTGTCTGAGGATGAAATGCAGAAGAAAAAGACAAATCAATACCCAGCCTAGCACAAAAGGCCCGCCAAAACCTAGAAACAAACTGGGAACCTCTGTCGGACACAATATTCTCAGGAATACCATGCAAACGGACCACATGCTGAAAAAACAACGGAACCAAATCAGAAGAAGATGGCAATTTAGGCAAAGGCACCAAATGAACCATCTTAGAGAATCGGTCACAAACAACCCAGATAACAGACATCCTCTGGGAAACAGGAAGATTGGAAATAAAATCCATAGAAATATGCATCCAGGGCCTCTCAGGGACCGGCAATGGCAAAAGCAACCCACTAGCATGGGAGCAACAAGGCTTGGCCCGCGCACAAGTCCCACAGGACTGCACAAAAGACCGCACATCACGCGATAAAGAAGGCCACCAAAATGACCTACCAACCAAGTCTCTGGTACCAAAAATGCCAGGATGACCAGCCAACACAGAACAGTAACATAGTAACATAGTTAGTAAGGCCGAAAAAAGACATTTGTCCATCCAGTTCAGCCTATATTCCATCATAATAAATCCCCAGATCTACGTCCTTCTACAGAACCTAATAATTGTATGATACAATATTGTTCTGCTCCAGGAAGACATCCAGGCCTCTCTTGAACCCCTCGACTGAGTTCGCCATCACCACCTCCTCAGACAAGCAATTCCAGATTCTCACTGCCCTAACAGTAAAGAATCCTCTTCTATGTTGGTGGAAAAACCTTCTCTCCTCCAGACGCAAAGAATGCCCCCTTGTGCCCGTCACCTTCCTTGGTATAAACAGATCCTCAGCGAGATATTTGTATTGTCCCCTTATATACTTATACATGGTTATTAGATCGCCCCTCAGTCGTCTTTTTTCTAGACTAAATAATCCTAATTTTGCTAATCTATCTGGGTATTGTAGTTCTCCCATCCCCTTTATTAATTTTGTTGCCCTCCTTTGTACTCTCTCTAGTTCCATTATATCCTTCCTGAGCACCGGTGCCCAAAACTGGACACAGTACTCCATGTGTGGTCTAACTAGGGATTTGTACTGAGGCAGTATAATGCTCTCATCATGTGTATCCAGACCTCTTTTAATGCACCCCATGATCCTGTTTGCCTTGGCAGCTGCTGCCTGGCACTGGCTGCTCCAGGTAAGTTTATCATTAACTAGGATCCCCAAGTCCTTCTCCCTGTCAGTGAACCTCAGAAATCACTCTACTAGTCCATCTGTCAGGAACAAACAGCTTCCCCACAGGACAACGATCAGATTTGTCAGCCTGAAATTTCTGAAGAACCCGTCGTAAATCAGGAGAAACGGCAGAAAGGACCACCCCTTCCTTCAAAATACTGACTGGTTCCAAGACCTCCGGAGAATCAGGCAAAAAAACTCCTAGAGAGGGCATCAGCCTTAATATTCTTAGAACCCGGAAGGTACGAGACCACGAAATCAAAACGAGAAAAAAACAAGGACCATCGAGCCTGTCTAGGATTCAACCGTTTGGCAGACTTGAGGTAAATCAGATTCTTATGATCGGTCAAGACCACAATACGGTGCTTAGCTCCCTCAAGCCAATGTCGCCACTCCTCAAACGCCCACTTCATAGCCAACAACTCCCGATTGCCGACATCATAATTGCGTTCAGCAGGCGAAAACTTACGGGAAAAGAAGGCGCACGGTTTCATTAAGGAACCAACAGGATCCCTCTGAGACAAAACAGCCCCTGCCCCAATCTCAGAAGCGTCAACCTCAACCTGAAACGGAAGAGAAACATCCGGTTGACGCAACACAGGAGCAGAAGTAAAACGATGCTTAAGTTCCTGAAAGGCAGAGACAGCCGCAGGGGACCAATTCGCCACATCAGCGCCCTTCTTCGTCAAATCAGTCAAGGGTTTAACCACGCTGGAAAAAATTAGCACTGAAACGGCGATAAAAATTAGCAAAACCCAAAAATTTCTGAAGGCTCTTCATGGATGTGGGCTGAATCCAATCATGAATGGCCTGAACCTTAACCGGATCCATCTCTATAGACGAGGGAGAAAAAATAAAGCCCAAAAAGGAAACCTTCTGCATCCCAAAAAGACACTTAGACCCTTTCACAAACAAGGCATTGTCACGAAGGATCTGAAATACCATCCTGACCTGCTGCACATGAGACTCCCAATCATCGGAAAAAATCAAAACATCATCCAAATATACAACCATGAATTTATCAAGATAACTCCAAAAGATATCATGCATGAAGGATTGGAACACAGATGGAGCATTAGAGAGTTCGAATGGTATCACAAGGTATTCAAAATGGCCCTCGGGCGTGTTAAACGCAGTTTTCCATTCATCACCCTGCTTAATACGAACAAGATTATAAGCCCCCCGAAGGTCAATCTTAGTAAACCAACTAGCTCCCTTAATCCTAGCAAACAAATCAGAAAGCAAAGGTAAAGGATATTGAACTTGACCGTGATCTTATTCAAGAGGCGATAATCAATACAGGGTCTTAAGGAACCATCTTTTTTAGCAACAAAAAAGAACCCCGCTCCCAACGGTGAAGAAGATGGCCGAATATGCCTTTTCTCCAAAGACTCCTTAATATAGTTCCGCATGGCGGTATGTTCAGGTACAGACAGGTTGAAAAGTCGGCCCTTAGGAAACTTACAGCCTGGAATCAAGTCAATAGCACAATCGCAGTCCCTGTGTGGTGGAAGGAAACTAGACTTGGGCTCATCGAATACATCCTGAAAATCAGACAAAAACTCCGGAATTTCAGAAGAGGGAAAAGGGGCGATAGACATCAGAGGAACATCATTATGAACCCCCTGACAACCCCAACTAGTCACAGACATGGACTTCCAATCCAAAACAGGATTATGTACTTGCAACCACAGAAAACCCAGCACGATAGCATCATGCAAGTTATGCAACACCAGAAGTCGACAATCTTCCTGATGGGCTGGCGCCATGCGCATGGTCACCTGTGTCCAAAACTGGGGCTTATTTTTAGCCAAGGGTGTAGCATCAATGCCCCTTAAAGGAATATGGTTCTGCAAAGGCTGCAAGGGAAAACCACAACGCTTGGCAAATTCAAAGTCCTGAATCCACAAACGCCATGACAGAAAATGATGACAATGAACAGATCAAGGACACAGATAACAGAAATTTAGGTTGTACAGTACTGATGGTAAATGAACAGGCGATCCTCTTGGTCCGCTTAGGGTAGACAGAAATGACATGGGAAGCGTCGCCACAATAATAACACAACCTATTCTGATGTCTGAAACCTTGTTGTTCTGTTCTAGACAGAATCCTATCACATTGCATTGGCTCAGGAATTTGCACTGAGGATAACGCCATAGCGGCACAGTTCTGCGCTCCCGCAAGTGCCGATCAATCTGAATGGCCAGAGACATAGAATCACTCAGATTGGAGGGTGTGGGAAACCCCACCATAATATCTTTAACGGATTCAGAAAGACCCTTTCTGAAAATTGCCGCCAAAGCATCATTATTCCATTTAGTTAATACAGACCATTTTCTGAATTTCTGACAATACAATTCTGCCGCCTCTTGACCCTGAAACAGGGCCAACAAGGTCTTCTCAGCTTGATCCACCGAATTAGGTTCATCATACAGCAATCCCAATGCCTGAAAGAAGGAGTATACATTAAGCAAAGCAGGATCCCCAGATTCCAGGGAAAATGCCCAATCCTGTGGATCACCACGCAGCAGGGAAATAATGATTTTAACTTGTTGAATGGAATCACCAGAGGATCGAGGTTTCAATGCAAAAAAACAGTTTACAGTTGTTTTTAAAACTCAAAAATTTGGACCTGTCACCAAAAAACAAATCAGGAATAGGTATCTTTGGTTCTAACGCAGGAGTCTGAACAATGTAATCAGAAATACCCTGTACTCTAGCAGCAAGTTGGTCTACACGAGAAACTAATTCCTGAACATTCATGCTAACACAAGGCTCTTCAGCCACCCAGAGATAAAGAGGGAGGAAAAGACAAAACAGACTGGAGAAAAAAAAATGGCTCAAGATCTTTCCTCCCTTCTTCTGAGATGCAATTAACTCATTGTTGGCCAGTAGTACTGTTATGATCAGGTGGCCTTGGAGCAGCATGAAATGACCTTCGCTGGAGCAGTGGTAACTTTACTGACCGCAAACCCTGATCCTATCACCGCAACTAGAAGTAGCCGTGGGGTGTGCCTAACCAGACCTAGACACCTCGACACAGCCTAAGGACTAAATATTCCTAAAGATGGAAATAGGAAAACTTTCTTGCCTCAGAGTAGATCCCCAAAGGATAGGTAGCCCCCCACAAATAATCACTGTGAGTAGGAGAGGAAAAGACACACGCAGACAGAAAACAGGGATAAGCAAAGGAGGCCACTTCTACCTAGATAGGAAAAGAAATTACAGGATACTATGCGGTCATCATAAAACACTACAAAATATCCACAGCAGAAAAATACAAAAACTCCACACCTAACTAAAGATGTGGAGGGTATATCTGCGACTCCAGCGAGTCCAACTAGACTGAGAAAAGCATCAGGCACAGTCTAGCAGGAACAAAAATAAAAACAAGATAAGCACAGAAAATAAACACACAGCAGTGTGTCTAAAAAAATGAAGCAAACGCTTATCTTAGCTGAATTGGCAGCAAGCAGGAGAGGCCAGGCAGAGGACCAACACTTCCAAAGGAACATTGACTACTGGCAAGGATTAATGAGTCCTGCAAAGCTAAATACCCCAGTCCGAATTGCAATTAGCAGAAACACCTGTCGAAGACTGCTGCTCAGGAATAACTGCATTACCATCAACAACCACCGGAGGGAGCCCAAGAGCAGAATTCACAACAGATCCTCAACCCGAAGCCGTGAACCAACACACCGACGACGATTAGCAAAACGTTGAGCCTCCTCTTGAGACAACACCAAATTGTCCACCACATGAGCCCAAATCTGCTGCAACCTGTCCACCACAGAATCCACACCAGGACAGTCAGAAGACTCAACCTGCCCAGAAGAAAAACGAGGATGAAAACCAAAATTACAAAAGAAAGGCGAAACCAAGGTAGCCGAACTAGCCCGATTATTAAGGGCAAACTCCGCCAATGGCAAGAAAGCCACCCAATCATCCTGATCAGCAGACACAAAGCATCTCAAATAACTCTCCAAAGTCTGATTAGTTCGCTCGGTCTGGCCATTTGTCTGAGGATGAAATGCAGAAGAAAAAGACAGATCAATGCCCAGCCTAGCACAAAAGGCCTGCCAAAACCTAGAAACAAACTGGGAACCTCTGTCGGACACAATATTCTCCGGAATACCATGCAAACGAACCACATGCTGAAAAAACAATGGAACCAAATCTGATGAGGAAGGCAATTTAGGCAAATGCACCAAATGAACCATCTTAGAGAACCGGTCACAAACAACCCAGATAACAGACATCTTCTGGGAGACCGGAAGATCAGAAATAAAATCCATCGAAATATGCATCCAGGGCCTCTCAGGGACTGGCAATGGCAAAAGCAACCCACTAGCACGGGAACAACAAGGCTTGGCCCGCACACAAGTCCCACAGGACTGCACAAAAGAATACACATCACGCGACAATGAAGGCCACCAAAAGGACCTACCAACCAAATCTCTGATACCAAAAATGCCAGGATGACCAGCCAACACGGAACAGTGAACCTCAGAAATCACTCTACTTGTCCATCTGTCAGGAACAAACAGTTTCCCCACAGGACAGCGGTCAGGTTTGTCAGCCTGAAATTCCTGAAGAACCTGTCGTAAATCAGGGGAAATGGCAGAAAGGACCACCCCCTCTTTCAGAATACCGACCGGCTCTAAGACCTCAGGAAAATCAGGCAAAAAACTCCTAGAGAGGGCATCAGCCTTAATATTCTTAGAACCCGGAAGGTACGAGACCACGAAATCAAAACGGGAAAAAAACAAGGACCATCGAGCCTGTCTAGGATTCAGCCGTTTAGCAGACTCGAGGTAAATCAAATTCTTATGATCGGTCAAGACCACAATACGGTGCTTAGCTCCCTCAAGCCAACGTCGCCACTCCTCAAACGCCCACTTCATAGCCAACAACTCCCGATTGCCGACATCATAATTGCGTTAAGCAGGTGAAAACTTACGGGAAAAGAAGGGACACAGTTTCATTAAGGAACCAATAGGATCCCTCTGAGACAAAACGGCCCCTGCCCCAATCTCAGAAGCGTCAACCTCAACCTGAAACGGAAGAGAAACATCCGGTTGGCGCAACACCGGAGCAGAAGTAAATCGACGTTTAAGCTCCTGAAAGGCAGAGACAGCCGCAGAGGACCAATTCGCCTCATCAGCGCCTTTCTTCGTCAAATCCGTCAAGTGTTTAACCACGCTGGAAAAATTAGTAATGAAACGGCGATAAAAATTTGCAAAACCCCAAAATTTCTGAAGGCTCTTCACGGATGTGGGCTGAATCCAATCATGAATGGCCTGAACCTTAACCGGATCCATCTCTATGGACGAGGGAGAAAAAATAAAGCCCAAAAAAGAAACCTTCTGCACCCCAAAGAGACACTTAGACCCTTTCACAAACAAAGCATTGTCACGAAGGATCTGAAATACCATCCTGACCTGTTGCACATGAGACTCCCAATCATCGGAAAAAATCAAAATATCGTCCAAATATACAATCAAGAATTTATCAAGATAAGTCCGGAAGATATCATGCATGAAGGACTTAAAAACAGATGGAGCATCACAAGGTATTCAAAATGGCCTTCGGGTGTGTTAAACGCAGTTTTCCATTCATCACCCTGCTTAATACGAACAAGATTATAAGCCCCTCGAAGGTCAATCTTCGTAAACCAACTAGCTCCCTTAATCCTAGCAAACAAATCGGAAAGCAAAGGTAAAGGGTATTGAAACTTGACCATGATTTTATTCAGGAGGCGATAATCTATACAGGGTCTCAAGGAACAATCTTTTTTAGCAACAAAAAAGAACCCCGCTCCCAACGGTGAAGAAGATGGTCGAATATGCCCTTTCTCCAAAGACTCCTTAATATAGCTCCGCATGGCGGTATGTTCAGGCACAGACAGGTTGAAAAGTCGACCCTTAGGAAACTTACAGCCTGGAATCAAGTCAATAGCACAATCGCAGTCCCTGTGCGGTGGAAGGAAACTGGACTTGGGCTCATCGAATACATCCTGAAAGTCAGACAAAAACTCTGGAATTTCAGAAGAGGAAGAAGAGGAGATTGACATCAAAGGAACATCATTATGAACCCCCTGACAACCCCAACTAGTCACAGACATGGACTTCCAATCCAACACAGGATTATGTACCTGCAACCACGGAAAACCCAGCACGATAGCATCATGCAAGTTATGCAACACCAGAAGTCGACAATCTTCCTGATGGGCTGGCGCCATGCGCATGGTCAGCTGTGTCCAAAACTGGGGCTTATTTTTAGCCAAGGGTGTAGCATCAATGCCCCTTAAAGGAATATGGTTCTGCAAAGACTGCAAGGGAAAACCACAACGCTTGGCAAACTCAAAGTCCATTAAGTTCAAGGCGGCACCTGAATCCACAAACGCCATGACAGAAAATGATGACATTGAGCAGATCATGGACACAGATAACAAAAATTTAGGTTGTACAGTACTGATGGTAATTGAACTGGCGATTCTCTTTGTCCGCTTAGGGCAGACAGAAATGACATGAGAAGCGTCGCCACAATAATAACACAACCTGTTGTGAATTCTGTGGCAGAGCTCCCTCTTGTGGTCACAAGTGGTACTTCGGCTGATTCTCTCTGTGGGCTTCCATTGGTGGAGGAAAGTGGTACTGCGGCTTCTGAGTTTCCTTCCTCAGGTGTATGGTGAAGTCGTTAGGTGCTGCTCTATTTAACTCCACCTAGTGCTTTGATCCTGGCCTCCAGTCAATGTTCTAGTATTGGACCTGTCTCCTCCTGGATCGTTCCTGTGGCCTGCTGCTCTGCATAGCTAAGTTATTCTTTGCTATTTGTTTGCTGTTTTTTTCTGTCCAGCTTGTCTATTTGTTTTTTCCTGCTTGCTGGAAGCTCTGGGACGCAGAGGGTGTACCTCCGTGCCGTTAGTTCGGTACGGAGGGTCTTTTTGCCTCCTTTGCGTGGTTTTTGTAGGGTTTTGTGTTGACCGCAAAGTTACCTTTCCTATCCTTGCTCTGTTCAGAAAGTTGGGCCTCGCTTTGCTAAATCTATTTCATCTCTACGTTTGTCTTTTCATCTTAACTCACAGTCATTATATGTGGGGGGCTGCCTTTTCCTTTGGGGATATTTCTCTGAGGCAAGGTAGGCTTATTTTCTATCTTCATGCTAGCTAGTTTCTCAGGCCGTGCCGAGTTGCATAGGGAGCGTTAGGCGCAATCCACGGCTGCCTTTAGTGTGGTTGGAGAGGATTAGGGATTGCGGTCAACAGAGCTCCCACGTCTCAGAGCTCGTTCTTGTTTTTTGGGTTATTGCCTGGTCACTGTATGTGCGCTGACCTCTATGTCCATTGTGGTACTGAATTACCTTTCATAACAGTACTGGAGGCCAAAAGTACTAATGATTCTCAATAGAGGGAAAAATGAAGTTCTGAGACCATTTTTTTTTCTTTGCACTGTGTTTTGCCTTTTTTTTCCCCTAGACATTTGGGTAGTTCAGGACACAGGTGTGGACATGGATATTCAGGGTCTGTGCTCTTCATTGGATAATCTCGTTATAAATGTACAAAAGATTCAAGATTTGGTGGTTCAGAAGCCTATGTTAGAACCAAGAATTCCTATTCCTGATTTGTTTTATGGTGATAGAGCCAAGTTTGTGAATTTCAAAAATAATTGGTGATCCAGTTCAACAAGTGAGAATTGTTATTTCTTTTTTGCGTGGCGATCCTCAGGACTGGGCATTTTCCCTTGCACCAGGGGATTTTGCATTAAGTAATATTGATGCGTTTTTCCTGGCGCTCGGATTGCTGTACGATGAGCCTAATTCAGTGGATCAGGCAGAGAAGAATTTGCTGGCTCTGTGTAAGGGTCAGGATGAGATAGAGGTATATTGTCAGAAATTTAGAAAGTGGTCTGTACTCACTCAGTGGAATGAAGGTGCGCTCGCAGCTATTTTCAGAAGAGGTCTCTCTGAAGCCCTTAAGGATGTCATGGTGGGATTTCCTATGCCTGCTGGTCTGAATGAGTCTATGTCTTTGGCCATTCAGATCGGTCGACGCTTGCGCGAGCGTAAATCTGTGCACCATTTGGCGGTATAACCTGAGCTTAAACCTGAGCCTATGCAGTGCGATAGGACTTTGACCAGAGTTGAACGGCAAGAACGCAGACGTCTGAATGGGCTGTGTTTCTACTGTGGTGATTCCACTCATGCTATCTCTGATTGTCCTAAGCGCACTAAGCGGTTCGCTAGGTCTGCCACCATTGGTACGGTACAGTCAAAATTTCTTCTGTTTTTCTTGGAGCCCTTGCAGTGTCCTATTCCATTGAGAGGAATTGATGCTACGCCTTTGGCCAAGAATAAGCCTCAGTACTGGACCCAGCTGACCATGTGCATGGCTCCTGCACATCAGGAGGTTATTCGCTTTCTGGTGTTGCATAATCTGCATGATGTGGTCGTGTTGGGGTTGCCATGGCTACAAGTCCATAATCCAGTATTAGATTGGAAATCCATGTCTGTGTCCAGCTGGGGTTGTCAGGGGGTACATGGTGATGTCCCATTTCTGACTATTTCGTCATCCACCCCTTCTGAGGTTCCTGAGTTCTTGTCTGATTACCGGGATTTATTTGATGAGCCCAAGTCCGATACCCTACCTCCGCATAGGAATTGTGATTGTGCTATCGATTTGATTCCTGGTAGTAAATTCCCAAAAGGTCGACTGTTTAATTTATCTGTGCCTGAGCACGCCGCTATGCGGAGTTATGTGAAGGAGTCTTTGGAGAAGGAGCATATTCGCCCGTCATCGTCGCCATTAGGAGCAGGGTTCTTTTTTGTAGCCAAGAAGAATGGTTCACTGAGACCTTGTATAGATTACCGCCTTCTAAATAAGAGCACGGTTAAATTTCAGTACCCTTTGCCATTATTATCTGATTTGTTTGCTCGCATTAAGGGGGCTAGTTGGTTCACCAAGATAGATCTTCGTGGTGCGTATAATCTTGTGCGTATTAAGCGAGGCGATGAGTGGAAAACTGCATTTAATACGCCCGAGGGCCATTTTGAGTATCTAGTAATGCCATTCGGACTTGCCAATGCTCCATCAGTGTTTCAGTCCTTTATGCATGACATCTTCCGAGAGTACCTGGATAAATTCCTGATTGTGTACTTAGATGACATTTTGATCTTCTCGGATGATTGGGAGTCTCATGTGAAGCAGGTCAGAACGGTGTTTCAGGTCCTGCGTGCTAATTCTTTGTTTGTGAAGGGATCAAAGTGCCTCTTTGGTGTCCAGAAGGTTTCATTTTTGGGGTTCATCTTTTCCCCTTCTACTATTGAGATGGACCCTGTTAAGGTCCAAGCCATCCATAATTGGACTCAGCCGACATCTCTGAAAAGTCTGCAAAAGTTCCTGGGTTTTGCTAATTTTTATCGTCGCTTCATCTGCAATTTTTCTAGTATTGCTAAACCATTGACCGATTTGACCAAGAGAGGTGCTGATGTGGTCAATTGGTCTTCTGCTGCTGTGGAAGCTTTTCAAGAGTTGAAGCGTCGTTTTTCTTCTGCCCCTGTGTTGTGTCAACCAGATGTTTCGCTTCCGTTCCAGGTCGAGGTTGATGCTTCTGCGATTGGAGCAGGGGCTGTTTTGTCGCAGAGAAGTTCTGATTGCTCGGTGATGAAACCATGCGCCTTCTTTTCCAGGAAGTTTTCGCCTGCTGAGCGAAATTATGATGTGGGCAATCGAGAGTTGCTGGCCATGAAGTGGGCATTCGAGGAGTTGCGTCATTGGCTTGAAGGAGCTAAGCATCGCGTGGTGGTCTTGACTGATCATAAGAACTTGACTTATCTCGAGTCCGCCAAGCGGTTGAATCCTAGACAAGCTCGTTGGTCGTTGTTTTTTGCCTGTTTTGACTTTGTGATTTCATATCTTCCGGGCTCTAAAAATGTGAAGGCGGATGCTCTGTCTAGGAGTTTTGTGCCCGACTCTCCGGGTGTATCTGAGCCGGCGGGTATCCTCAAAGAGGGAGTAATTGTGTCTGCCATCTCCCCTGATTTGCGGCGGGTGCTGCAAAAATTTCAGGCTAATAAACCTGATCGTTGCCCAGCGGAGAAACTGTCCCTGATAGGTGGACGAATAAAGTTATCTCTGAGGTTCATTGTTCGGTGTTGGCTGGTCATCCTGGAATCTTTGGTACCAGAGAGTTAGTGGCTAGATCCTTTTGGTGGCCATCTCTGTCGCGGGATGTGCGTACTTTTGTGCAGTCCTGTGGGATTTGTGCTCGGGCTAAGCCCTGCTGTTCTCGTGCCAGTGGGTTGCTTTTGCCCTTGCCGGTCCCGAAGAGACCTTGGACACATATCTCTATGGATTTTATTTCAGATCTTCCCGTCTCTCAAAAGATGTCAGTCATTTGGGTGGTCTGTGATCGCTTCTCTAAGATGGTCCATTTGGTACCCTTGTCTAAATTGCCTTCCTCCTCTGATTTGGTGCCATTGTTTTTCCAGCATGTGGTTCGTTTACATGGCATTCCAGAGAATATCGTTTCTGACAGAGGTTCCCAGTTTGTTTCGAGGTTTTGGCGAGCCTTTTGTGGTAGGATGGGCATTGACTTGTCTTTTTCCTCGGCTTTCCATCCTCAGACTAATGGCCAGACCGAACGAACCAATCAGACCTTGGAAACATATCTGAGATGCTTTGTTTCTGCTGATCAGGATGACTGGGTGTCCTTTTTGCCTTTGGCTGAGTTCGCCCTTAATAATAGGGCCAGTTCGGCTACCTTGGTTTCACCGTTTTTCTGCAACTCTGGGTTCCATCCTCGTTTCTCTTCAGGGCAGGTTGAGTCTTCGGACTGTCCTGGTGTGGATACTGTGGTGGACAGGTTGCAGCAAATTTGGACTCATGTAGTGGACAATTTGACTTTGTCCCAGGAGAAGGCTCAACGTTTCGCTAATCGCAGACGCTGTGTGGGTCCCCGACTTCAGGTTGGGGACTTGGTTTGGTTATCTTCTCGTCATATTCCTATGAAGGTTTCCTCTCCTAAGTTTAAACCTCGTTTTATTGGTCCGTATAGGATTTCTGAGGTTCTTAATCCTGTGTCTTTTCGTCTGACCCTTCCAGATTCTTTTTCCATACATAACGTATTCCATAGGTCATTGTTGCGGAGATACGTGGCACCTATGGTTCCATCTGTTGATCCTCCTGCCCCGGTTTTGGTGGAGGGGGAGTTGGAGTATATTGTGGAGAAGATTTTGGATTCTCGTGTTTCAAGGCGGAAACTCCAGTATCTGGTTAAGTGGAAGGGTTATGCTCAGGAAGATAATTCCTGGGTCTTTGCCTCTGATGTCCATGCTCCCGATCTTGTTCGTGCCTTTCATATGGCTCATCCTGGTCGTCTTGGGAGCTCTGGTGAGGGTTCGGTTACCCCTCCTCAAGGGGGGGTACTGTTGTGAATTCTGTGGCAGAGCTCCCTCCTGTGGTCACAAGTGGTACTTCGGCTGGTTCTCTCTGTGAGCTTCCGTTGGTGGAGGAAAGTGGTACTGCGGCTTCTGAGTTTCCTTCCTCAGGTGATGTGGTGAAGTCGTTAGGTGCTGCTCTATTTAACTCCACCTAGTGCTTTGATCCTGGCCTCCAGTCAATGTTCTAGTATTGGACCTGTTTCCTCCTGGATCGTTCCTGTGGCCTGCTGCTCTGCATAGCTAGTTCCTCTTTGCTATTTGTTTGCTGTTTTTTTCTGTCCAGCTTGTCAATTTGTTTGTTTCTGCTTGCTGGAAGCTCTGGGACGCAGAGGGTGTACCTCCGTGCCGTTAGTTTGGTACGGAGGGTCTTTTTGCCCCCTTTGCGTGGTTTTTGTAGGGTTTTGTGTTGACCGCAAAGTTACCTTTCCTATCCTCGCTCTGTTCAGAATGTTGGGCTTCACTTTGCTAAATCTATTTCATCTCTACGTTTGTCTTTTCATCTTAACTCACAGTTATTATATGTGGGGGCTGCCTTTTCCTTTGGGGTATTTCTCTGAGGCAAGGTAGGCTTTTTTTCTATCTTCAGGCTAGCTAGTTTCTCAGGCCGTGCCGAGTTGCATAGGGAGCGTTAGGCGCAATCCACGGCTGCCTTTAGTGTTGTTGGAGAGGATTAGGGATTGCGGTCAACAGAGTTCCCACGTCTCAGAGCTCGTTCTTGTTTTTTGGGTTATTGCCAGGTCACTGTATGTGCGCTGACCTCTATGTCCATTGTGGTACTGAATTACCTTTTATAACAGAGCAGCATGAGAACTTTCACTGGAGAAGGTGGTCACTATACTGACCGCAATCCTGAACTTAACACCGCAACTAGAAGTAGCCGTGGAGTGTACCTAACAATCCTAGACACCTCGTCACAGCCGGAGGACTAAATACCCCTAAAGATGGAAATAGGAATACTATCTTGCCTCAGAGCAGATCCCCAAAGTATAGACAGCCCCCCACAAATATTGGCGGTGAGTCGGAGAGGAAAAAACATACACAGGCAGAAAAACAGGATTTAGCACAGGAGGCCACTCTAGCTAAATAGGACAGGATAGGACAGAGTTCTGTGCGGTCAGTATTAAAACCCTTGAAAAATATCCACAGCAGAATATACAAAAACTTCCTACATCTAACTAAAGATGTAGGAGCGTATATCTGCAACTCCAGCGAATCCTACAATCAGAGCAGGAATACAAACAAAAACAAGCACACAGCAGTGTGCCACAGACACAAAAAACAAACACTTATCTTTGCTGAATTTGGCAGCTAAGCAGGAGAAGCCAGAAAGTGATCCAACACTTCACAAGGAACATTGACAACTGGAAAGGGCTAATGAATCCTGCACACCTAAATATCCCAGTCAGAATTGTAATCAGCAGATACACCTGGCCAGGACTGCGACTCAAAGACAACCGCATTCCCACCTACAACCACTGGAGGGAACCCAAGAGCAGAATTCACAACAGTCTTCCAGCAATCTTGAAGGAGTTCCCATAGATGATTAGCACTTGTTGGCCCTTTTGCCTTCACTCTGCGGTCCAGCTCACCAAAAGCCATCTCGATTGGGTTCAGGTCTGGTGACTGTGGAGGCCAGGTCATCTGGCGTAGCACCCCATCACTCTTCTTCGTGGTCAAATACCCCTTACAGTGTGCTGGCGCCTGCGCAGTTACTTGTGACCAAGGCTGGGAGCTTCAATGTTATATAGAAAATGCTGCGCCTGCACAGTGGCATATGGCAGGGAATTTAAGTGCTGAGTGTCCCAGCCTCCATATGGTCACATATGGTACCATATGGAGGCTGGCACACTACATTGAAGCTCCCAGCCTTGGTCACAAGTAACTGCGCAGGCGCCAGCACACTCCGTGCCTCTACAGAGCTCCCTCCATATATACTGCGCAAGCGTGGGCAGCTATACCCACTGCGCAGGTGCCACAGTCAGGGCAAAGTGCGCAGGCGCCGCTCTTCACCTGGCCGCAGTGATTTTTACTTTCGGTTTCTTACAAATGCGCTCTGCGCATGCGCCCACGGGCACCACATATCCGGTCATATGACCGGCTTGAGCCGTATTTAAACATGGTGGGGGACATTATCAGTAGTCTTCCCACTGCCTAGACACGGACTGTGTCGGCATATCCCACTCATCCACCAAAGCTGGCTCTGCATTCCAGGATATGTAACCGCATGGAAGTAAGATACCATCGCTCCCTCAGATAAGTAATGGATTTATCCATACTGAGCCTCAACCTTACTCTCTTCTATACAGCGCTATTCTCTCATAGTCTCCCTGGGATCTTGAGTACTACACGTACCTCGGGGGCGCTCCCAGTGACCGGCGGTGGCGTTACGGCCCCGCCCCCGCGGTGCTTGCCCACGCAGCAAGGTCAAACTGTTGAGGTGCACATGGAGGAGCATCAAGTGGTCCTGCATCCGTAGCGCACACCAGAAGGGGGAGGTGGGAGGAAAATGTATATAATAAGTTTGTTTACCTTGCCAGCACATATAGGGTGGGCGTTGACCCCCCTTCACTCTGTTTCGCTGAGGGATTTTGGCACTTCTGACCATGGTCCTGAAAACACATGGCAGCTGTAAAACCCCCTCTCTCCCCCCTCTCTCTTTGCTTGCTGGAATGTGAGTGAAGCTTTTCTTCTCAATGCTCTGCCCTGCCACCAAGCCCAGGAAGGTTTATTGCGCTTGTAGCGGCACAAATCTCTTTCCAGCTAGAACTGGTCTGATATCCTTCTCAAAGACATGCGGTTCATTGTTCGGTTATAGTAAGATATTGGGCCACAAAAATAAGTATATATTGCTAACCTCCATCGGCGGATCTATCAGCCACTGTAAGCCCGAGCCTCTAATTCCACCAGGTAAAAAAGTATGGATTTCTCTGGAACTGTATGTCCCGACTAGCCCAAATTTGGTTTCATTAGAAAATAAGCTGAATGAGGGGTTTGCTGGGACTCTGGCATGTTCTGGAGTGGAGATACGAGCATTATAAATTTGGTATGTTTGGGGAGATGGGAGGGTCCGAGGAAACCAACCCCTTTAGTGATGTCACGAGGCTGGGGTTTAAAAGTCTCTACCCTTAACCCAGCCTTCAGTCTGAGTTGGGTCTGAGTTTTTTACTTAAAGAGCTGTTTCTATCCAGACCTCCTGATGCATTGGGACATTTGGGGTTCCGCCTGCCAGCATGGTTTTGCCTGAATAACTGAGATGTGAGTTTTACCTTTCTTATTTAATCCCTGTTATTTTTATAATTACCTTGTACATATTTTTCAATTGTCTCACATTGTAACATCTTTATATGCCTTTTTTATAAACACTGCTTTGTTTCGGAGTAAAATATATGAATTACTAGTTTTCGTTCTTCCTGCTCTAAAACGTACCTTAAGTCTTCTGAAGGGAATTACGCTACTGTTCTGGGTTAGCTTCAGACCTGTTTAATCGAAGCTGGTGGCAGCATACCTTGTACGGTGCCTTTGGGAGTCGTTGTAGTGACGGCGTCATTGATAATTATTGTTCCTGCCCGAGTGGGAGTAGTTATATTGCCTCACTGCAGTGTGCCCAATAGCCAGTACATAGCAGGCAGCTTTTTTGGCGACTAATTACCCTAGGTGCAGTACCTAGTCTGACCTGAGGGTGAGGGGGCACCAGAGAGCTGCAAGTTTTCAAGCAAAACTCTAAAGCGGGATATACATAAATCCCTGCAGTTCGTGGTATAATGAAGAGCAGTGGGATAACTAAAATAAGCCCCTGCTGTAAACTGATAGGCCAATAGCCTTGTTTGTTTTTTTCATCACATTGTAGCAGTGGAGGGATAACTAAGATACGTGATAGCCATCTGTTGGCCTAAAGTCACCCCAATCCGTGACGTAGGGGTGACGTCACGGTGTGAATCGTGACAGAGGTTTAGCCCAATCAAATGGAATAGCAGGAATTAATTTTTTTTTAAGACGTTCGGAGATACAAAGCTATTGACTGTTACGATTTTTTATATTTAGTCAGATATTAATGTTTCACTACTTCCATGCTGTTCACCTTTTTAACTTCTCCCACACTTTCTTCTTCATCATCCTCCTGTAGTTATCTATAAAAGTTTGAAGATTACACCTTCTGTTCTGCCTGTCACAAAAGATTTACAACAGGATTTGTCCGCGTTCAGTTTGGCCTACAGCAGCAGGTTTTTTCCAGGGGCACCACGAGGAGCAACGGACTCACCCCCATACACTGCTTAGTCTACTTCTGCTTATAATTTAGATAATATCTTTTGCTCTGATTTTTAGTCTTATGCTTAATGTTCTTCTGCTTTTTGTTCTGCAGCTTCTTGTTCTTCTGCTTCTCGGTCTTCAAGGTCGTCATCTTTAGGGTCTTGAACTTGGAAATGTAGCAGAAGGTACTGGAGCAAAAGACACTGCCGAGAACCAGCTGACGGTATTGGAACCCGGATGGCTAACCGAAGGTACAAGAGCCAATGGAATTACCAAGGACCAGCTGACGTTACTGGAACTCAGTTACTAAGCTGGAGGTACCCGTGCCAGAAAGCACTACCAAGGACCACCTGACGTTGGTGGAACTCTGATACCCAGAAGGAGGCACCTAAGCCAAAGGCTCTGCAAGGAACCAGCTGACGGTACTGGAACCAGGATGGGGAGCAGAAGGTTCAAGAGCAAAAGACACTGCCGAGAACCAGCTCACGGTACTGGAACCCAGATGGCTAGCTGAAGGTACAAGAGCCAATGGAACTACGGAGGACCAGCTGACATTACTGGAACCCGGTTACTAAGCAGGAGGTACCCTTGCCAGAAAGCACTTCCAAGGATCACCTGACGTTGGTGGAACTCGGACACCCAGACCCAGAAGGAGGCACCTAAGCCAAAGGCTCTGCCCAGAACCAGCTGACGGTACTGGAACCAGGGGGACCTATGCAAGCTTGTGTTCCTAAGAACCAGCTAATGGTGCTGGAACTCAGATAGGCAGCAGAAGGTCCACAGGAAAAAAAATTGCTAGGCCGCGAGCCGCCGTAGTTACCGAAAACCCACAGTCCAACAGGGGGAGCTTGTCCTATTGGCAAAACGGAACCAGCCTTGATTGCCAGTTCCCGCAGCCCACATAGGAAGCACCTAAACTACAGGCACCATAGAGTCGGCTAACCAGACCGCAACACGATAGGACAACTTATTGGAGGCAAAGTGACCTTGACACTATCCGGAAACAGCTGGCGTGCTGGAATCGGGCTGGGCAGGAGGGAGTACCTATGCCAAAGACACTTCTGAGCAGCAAATGGCGGTGTTGGAATGCAGGGAATGCAGGAGAAGCCGAGTATAGGCTGAGGTCTAATTGGAGCAAGTTGAAAGGGAACCTTTAACCCCCCCAGGTGTTAGCAACTAAAAGATCCACCTTGTGCAGCAGTAATGCTGCAGAAGGAAAAGGTGGCTCTTTTAATTACGCTCCTTGCACACGCTGAATTTAACACTTATAAAATGTGTCCCTCATACCCTGAAACCGTCACGGAGGTGGGACTTTCCTTCTTAATGAGAAGCAGCACAGCCATCATTCACACCCCCTTGGCACCGTGCACCGCCTCCTCAGCATTGTTTGAATCTGTCCTGGAGCCTGCGCTGTTATGTTGTCCCTTGGCCATGCGCAGTTAGCGCTGCCCGTCTTCAGACATCATTTGTTGTCAGGCTGGCTGCACCTGTGTGGCCGCGCTGCCCGAGATCCTGCCTCGCAGTGTCTTCTGATTTATTCCCACTGTGGGGCTGAGATTCATGGGCATGCGTAGTGCATATGTTGGCCTCTCACTCCTCTCCTTCCAACTTCTTCACACTGTGCGGCGTCACGGCCGTGGCATGCAATTAGGGATCAGCTGACGGCGCACAGTGTGAAGAAGGCGAAGGGAGATGAGTGAGAGCCTGAGGTGAAGATATGCACTGCACATGGCCATGAATCCCAGCCCCACAGTGGGAGATGTCCTTCATAGTGGCCCACTCAGTGGTTGTGAAGTCTGAACGGCGCGCAGTGCGACTTCTTTGCACCTGATGCAGCTAGTACTCCATTACTACTGGCTGCTGCTCACACAACTGCTCCAACATATGTAACGTGGAATTCCACCTGGTGGGTAGGTAACATATGATGCGATGTTGCGGAAGGTGGAATCGGTGCTGCAGAGCTGCAATGCTTGATCTTGCCATTCAGGAATGCCGCAAGTTAGCACACTCTAGGCGGACCTTGTGCAGCAATGCATCAAGATCCGGATAGTCCCTCAAAAAACTCTGCATGACCAAGTTGAGCACATGTGCCAGACATGGGATGTGAGTGAGGTTGCCTACTGCCAGAGCTGCCACCAGATTTCGGCCACTATCACACTCTACCATGCCTGGCTGGAGATTCGCTGGCACAAACCACACGTCGCTCTCCTGCTTGATGGCATTCCAGAGCTCCTGCGCTGTGTGGCTTCGATTCCCCAAAGAAATTAATTTCAGTACGGCCTGTTGACGTTTGGCCACGGCTGTGCTCATATCAGTCGTAACAGGTAAGCGTTCATGGGTCAAGGTGGAGGTAGACCGTGACGGCGATGATTCTGAGGAACTGGAGTATGAGGAGGAGGCAATGTGTACAGACTGGATTCCTTTAATCCTTGGAGTATGCAGAACACGTACAGCGCCACTCGCAAGATCTGTACCCGGCTCCACAACATTGACCCAATGGGCAGTGAGGGAAAGGTATCATCCCTGTCCATGGTGACTGGTCCACGCATCAGTTGTGAGGTGGACCTTGCTACTGATGGCGTTTAGTAGCGCATGTTTAATGTTTCCCTCCACATGCTTTTGCAGAGCAGGGACTGCTTGCCTGCTGAAATAAAAGCGACTGGGCACGTTTTGTGGGACTGCCAATGCCATCAAGTTACGGAAGGTGTCAGTCTCCACCAGCCTGAATGACAGCATTTCAAGGGACAGTAGTTTTGCAATGCCAGCATTCAGATCCTGTGCTCGGGGGTGGTTTGCCGAGAATGGCTGCCTTTTCTCCCATGCCTGTGCTACCGATGGCTGTAGACTGGGCTGGGAGTGTGAGGATGACTGGGAAAGTGGTGCTATGGGTGGAATTACACTGGGTCTCTGGGCAACAGTGCCAGAGGTTCTTCCATGGCGATCCTGTGAGGAAGCCGAACCAGCTATGTGTGAGCTGGAGGAAGAGGCTACAACACAAGCTGAAGAGGTGGTAGGTGCTGCTGTAGGTTGGCCTAGGTCTTCAGTGTGTTTTTGTAACTCCACCACGTGCTTGGTCCGCACATGTTTCTACATATTTGTAGTATTGAGGTTGCTGACACTTTTCCCTCATTTGACTTTCTGATGACACAGCTTGCATTTGACAAAGCAAATGTCATCTGCAACTGTGTCAAAAAAGGACCAGGCACTGCAAGTCTTGGGAGCACCCGTTTTTGCTTTTGGAAGAGCCATGCTCCGAATGGGTGCCGAAGTGGAGGCTACAGGCACCGCAGTCTTCCCCCTCTCTCTTTCTCTTTGGGCCGTTCGGGGAATCTCTTCCTCAGAGCTGCTCCCACCACCTTCCTGTACCTCACTCCACGATGGGTCAAGGACCTCATCATCTACACTACCCTCTTCCACCAATTTCTCCAATGCTGCTTGGCTGGCCCCCTCTTTCCAAGCCAAGAGATTCAGAGAACAGAAGTAGAGATGGCTCCTGTCCTCAGCTCTCTGACAGCCTGGGCAATTTGGCAGGTGGTGAAGAGACAGATGGGTGCTCTCCAGTGCTCTGTGCCTGAGAGGATGTGGCACTAATTGAAGTCGATGCGTTAGCTGCCATGCATCCGGCAATGGCTTCAATTTGTTCTTCCCGCAGCAGCGGGGTATGGCGATCTCCTACAAAGCTGCTCATGAAGGACTGTTCCCTGCTGAAACTGGGGGATGATGAGTCACTGTGCCCACAGCAGGCACAGAATCCCCACATCCTCTCCCTGCTCCATGAACACGTGCCTTACTCCCTGCCTTCTTCATCTTGGTAGACTGATAAAGATAGGCAGAAAAGTACTAAAGGCTTAGTGTGATTATTCCTGAACAGCTCCTAACAGGTATAAGAAACACTAATTTTCTAAAGTGTGGACTAGACTTTTATATGAGCTAATGTGGCCTACACTACTGTAAAGTGGTGTGTTTGGTGAACTTTATTAAATTTTTGTTTTGTTTTGCAGAACAGACTACAGAGTGAGCTGCACTCACACACAGACCGTGCAGACAGCCGTGAACGGCGCTGCAAGGCCAAAACAAGCTCCTCTATGTACTCCTATATAGTGTTTTTCCACAATCTAGCAGGATACGGATGGAAAGCCACTAATAGGATAAATTTGAAAAAATGTGCAGCAGGCTGCACTAATTGAGAAACGGACAATGGAACGGTATGAGGCAGTGACGCACCCTGAGCTGACAACAACCGGCTGTGGCGGTAGAACAGACTACAGAGTGAGCTGCACTCACACACAGACCATGCAGACAGCCGTGAACGGTGCTGCAAGGCCAAAACAAGCACCTCTATGTAATCCTATATAGTGTTTTTCCACAATCTAGCAGGATACGGATGGAAAGCCACTTATAGAATAACTAGATGGTGGCCCGATTCTAATGCATCGGGTATTCTAGAATACGCATGTCCACGTAGTATATTGCCCAGCCCACGTAGTATATTGCCCAGCCACAAGGTATATTGGCCAGACACGTAGTAAATTTGCCAGACACGTATATAGCCCAGCCACGTAGTATATTGCCCAGTGATGTAGTATATTGCCCAGCGACGTAGTATATTGCCCAGCCACGTAGTATATTGCCCAGCCACGTAGTATATTGCCCAGTTACCTGGTATATTGCCCAGTGACGTAGTATACAGCACAGAGCCACATAGTATATTGCACAGTGATGTAGTATACAGCACAGAGCCACGTAGTATATTGCCCAGCCACGTAGTATATTGCTCAGTGACGTAGTATATTGCCCAGTGACGTAGTCTATTGCCCAGCCACATATGTCACAGGTTAAAAAATAAAAAATAAACATACTCACCTAACGATCCGAGGCCCCTTGTAGTTCTAACATACTCACCATACTTGTAGTTCTGTCGCCTGTGCGCAGTACAGGTGGCAGCTTCCGGTCCCAGGGTGTGATGATGTCGCAGTCACATGACCGTGATGTCATGGCAGGTCCTTCTCGCACAGGGCTTGTGATGACACCGCGGTCACATGACTGTGACGTCATGGCAGGTCTTTCTCCCCTACGATCCTTGCTACCGGAACCTGCCGCTTGCACGGAGTGGTTACCGGAGGGTCGCGAGGAGCTGGAAAGGTGAGTATATAATGATTTTTTTTTTTTTTTAAATTATTTTTAACATTAGATCATTTTACTATTGACGCTGCATAGGCAGCGTCAATAGTAAAGACTTGGTCACACAGGGTTAATAGTGGCGGTAACGGAGTGAGTTACCCACGGCATAACTCGGTCCGTTACCGCTGGCATTAACCCTGTGTGACCGGTGACTGCAGGGAGTATGGAGCGGGCACTGACTGCATGGGAGTAGGGAGGGACTAATTGGACTGTGGCCATCGCTGATTGTTCGCGGCAGCCATGACAGGCAGCTGGCGAGACCAATCAGCGAATGAATAACCGTGACAGAAAGAAAGAAGGAAAGACAGAAAGACGGAAGTAACCCTTAGACAATTATATAGTAGAAGTTGAAAAAATGTGCAGCAGGCTGCACTAATTGAGAAACGGACAATGGAATGGTATGGGGCAGTGACGTACCCTGAGCTGACTACAACTGGCTGTGGCGGTAGAACAGACTACAGAGTGAGCTGCACTCACACACAGACCATGCAGACAGCCGTGAACGGCGCTGCAAGGCCAAAACAAGCTCCTCTATGTACTCCTATATAGTGTTTTTCCACAATCTAGCAGGATACGGATGGAAAGCCACTAATAGGATAAATTTGAAAAAATGTGCAGCAGGCTGCACTAATTGAAAAACGGACAATGGAACGGTATGAGGCAGTGATGCACCCTGAGCTGACTACAACCAGCGGTGGCTGCAGACCAGACTACAGAGTGAGCTGCTCTCACACAGACACCTTCCAGACACCTGTGAACAGCGCTGCAAGGCAAAAACAAGGTTCTCACACAGCGATTGCTAAATTAGCCTGGGTTAAGCACAATGAAGCAAATCGCCATCTCTAAACAGGCCCTCAGTCAGAACACAGCGTCCTATCCCTAACTGAATTCACAGCAGAGTGAACCCAAAATCGCAGCAGCGACTTTTATAGTGCATCATGACATCATTTCAGGAGCCAATCACAGCCATGCCAGTAGTTAAATGCCTACCATGCAGAACAGGATGTGCCCACACTTCTCATCATTCCTCATTGGCTGAATTCTGGCTCTTTGAATTATGGGAACTTCCAATTCCAGTATCCGATATACTGAAAGTATCGGAACGCAGTATCGGAATTCCGATACCGCAAATATCGGCCGATACCTGATACTTGCGGTATCGGAATGCTCAACACTACTCAACACTAATCATAAACTGAACATGAGTCAACAGTGTGATGCAGCAGCAAAAAAGGCAAATGCAATTCTGGGATGTATTAACAGAAGCATACAGTCTAGATCATGCAAAGTCATTATTGCCCTGTACTCCTCTTTGGTCAGACCTCACCTTGAATACTGTGTCCAGTTTTGGACACCACATTTTAAAAAAGACATTAACAAACTGGAGCAAGTTCAGAGAAGAGCTACTAGAATGGTGACTGGTCTGCAAACCATGTCCTATAAGGATTTGGGAATGTTTATCTTGCAGAAAAGAAGACTGAGATGAGACTGAATAGCTCTCTACAAATATCTCAAGGGCTGTCACATTGTAAAATGATCATCTTTATTCTCATTTGTACAAGGAAAGACTAGAAGCAATGGGATGAAACTGAATGGGAGGAGACACCAATTAGATATTAGAAAAAACTTTTTGACAGTTAGGGTGATCAATGAGTGGAACAGGCTGCCACGAGAGGTGGTGAGTTCTCCTTCCATGGAAGTTTTCAAACAGAGGCTGGACAGACATCTGTCTGGGATGATTTAGTGAATCCTGCTTTGAGCAGGGGGTTGGACCAGATGACCCAGGAGGTCCCTTCCAACTCAATCATTCTATGATGATTCTAATGATATTCTCTATTAATTAAGTGCTAGGGAGAAGACAGGGGGTCCTAAAATGTGGGGGAGACTCCGTGCTCTCACCCTCTGAAAGATCTTGTGGCTGCGTGCCATAAGTGTGCGGCTAAATTGACCGTGCAAAGAAATATTGCACCAAAAAAAAAAGTTTACCGGGTTTTTTACCTCCGTAAATCACCCAATAAGCATAAAAAAGGGCACTGCAGCGAATGGAAGCGTGTCCGCACATATGGTTATTTTGACCGAGCAATAAAATTTCGCAAAAAAAAAATATAGCTTACGTTTTTACACCGTAAATCACCTAACAAGCGTAAAAACGGGCGCTGCAGTGAACGAGAGTGTATCCACACACTCGATTATTTCCACCGTGTAACGATATCGCTCACAAAGTTAGCCAGTTCTGGAGTCTCCAGTCTTTAATGTTTCTCTCCAACTGGCTAATGGGACATACTTTATAGGTGCTCGTTAACCAGTTTTGGAGTTTCAATTCTTTAAACTTTCTCTATTACTGGCTAATGGGACATACTTATAGATAGCTCATTAGCCAGTTATAGACTCAAAAGTTTCATTACATTCTCCAGGTCATATTTAAAACTAGTTTACGTGTTGACGACATAAATTACCTAATGAGAGTAAAAACGGACGCTGTGGTGAAGGGACTGTATCCGGAAGTGTACGGTTATATTGACTGCTCAAAGAAACTTTGTGCCAAAAAAATACAGTTTACGTTTTTTTACACCGTAAAGCAACTCTTTAGTAGGCTACAGACAGTCACATATAGCTGTCCGTTAGCCAACTCAGCGAAGCATACTTTTGCGCCGCAAAAAATGAAAATGTATGCTTTCGCACCAGAAACCCTCTAATAAGCATTAAAACAGGCTGCAGAGTGAAAAGGACCATAAATCAACGCACGGCCATTGAAAACAAGCTCAAAAGGAGGTTGCGGCGGACGGAAGCGAGCGTGCGTGCGTCCGCTGCAACCCCCAGTTAGGTGGAAGACTACTTAGAGATATCCTGCAGGATTACTTCTCGGAAAAAAATTGAATACCTAACTGTGTTAGGCCGGTTTCACATTTGCGGTTGTGTCCGCAGCGTTTCATCCGCAATAATCCGCATGCGCTGTGTATTCCTATATTTAACATTAGGAACGCAAGTGTCTGCGTTTGATTGCGTTTTGCCCCATTTGACGACGCATGCGTCGTTTCGTCATCTGCAGTTTGGCACGTTAAACGCTACATGTCGTAATTTTAGAGGCATCAATTTGCCGACTAGAAACATATGCGGTTGTTAGCGGAAGAAATGCGCCAAAAAAACGCATTGCTGTCTATGTGAACGCATGCGGCCGCAAGCACATGCGTTTGCTTGCGTTCGTGAACGCATGCGTTGCACCAGAGAAAAACATGTTTAGACACTGATTAGCCACCCCCCACATACAAGGTGATAAAAAGAGGGAGTGGACAGTTGCAGGTCACTACGTAGCAGACAGAAAAGCTTTCCAGACGCAGCAGAGCAGACACAGGAAGGAATCTACACTCAGAACAATGTGAGTGTATCCTAGCCAATGTCTTTATTTTCTATTTTCTGTCTCTACATGTCCTAATTTCTTCCATTTCTTTCTTTCTGCTTGCATCAGAATGTCTTCTTCTGATGAGGAGCAACGTCCTGGGCCTTCTGAAGCCGAACATGTCAGTGAAGGGAGTACTCACCTCCTCAGATTGATAGGTATTCACTGTCACATCTACACATATGACAATTTTTTTTTCCATTTTTTAACCTTCTTCTACTGCGGCAGAGGCTGGGCAGGAGAGGCGGGGTCACGGTCGAGTATCAAGGCGGCAGCGTGTAAGTATACAAGTCTTACTGTTTACTGTATCCTCAATTTAGTATTCTTGAATCTTCCTTTCTTTACTTTACTCTTTCTTTACAATTTTCTTCTGGACTCCTTTTTTATCTTGACTTTCCTTATTCATGCCATTTCTCAGCCTGTTTTCTTCCTTTTCCTTATGTTAATGTATACAACATTTAATGTTTTCATTTATGTTTTAGGTTCCAGAAAGGGATGAGGACCTCATTGACAACGATATCCTCATCTCCCTGGTCCATGAGCGAGTCCCGTTGTGGGACACCCGGGTTCCACAGCACTCTGACAACATGACGATTTGGCGCCTATGGAATGAGGTGGCCAAAGCGATGTGGGATGGCTGGAACAACGCCTCGACTCGGGTCCCAAATGCATTTTGTAAGTATTGCAATGCAGTGTGAAGCAGCAGAGACCTTGGCCGTGCTCACACAACTGTGTGTGATGAAAGAAACTCTCAGGAGTTTCTCTCATCACACACAGTTGTGTGAGCACGGCCAAAAGTTCATTGTCTAACCATTATGTTTTGTTTTTTCAACAGTGCTCAAAGTCAAAACACGTTGGCGTTCGATGAAGGACCGCTTCAACAAGGACCTGCGTCAAGAGAGTCGTGTTCCCAGTAGTTCTGGCGCAAGGATCCGAAAGTATAAATACCATCGCATTCTGGCATTTTTAAGACCGATCCTTGCCCAGAGAACGTAAGTATTTCTCCTGTGCATTAGGTTGTGTTGTATTGCCATAATCTGTATGTTTCTATTCAACAGGAGTTGGCGTTTGGTAAATTTTGGTATTAATTTTTTTTTCCTTCTTTTCACAGCACATGGAGCAGCACTGTTGGCCCAGGTTTAGGAGCGGTCCTTCATCAGACAGCCACGGACCCATCCCAGCCATCCAGCAGCGCTGCAGCAAGAGGGCCTGCCACACTAACTGGAGACCAGGAAGCTGGTCCATCAGGTATTCCCCTTTCCCAGTCCTCTGCCTCTTTTTTTTGGGCTTCTCCCGGCAGCGGCAGAGGGCATCGGACAGTTCCCTCATGCCTGAGTTTTTGCACTTGAACTCGGTTTTTCACGATGGACTCAAGGCTTTGGGTGACCGAATGGATATTGCCATTAGCCACATGAATACACGTATCCAGGTCGTCACCAAAAGCCTTGACCAAGTAAAAGTCGACCTCCAGAGGCCAGCACATCATTTTTTTTAACCAAATTGAACAGGGCATGTCAGAACACCTTACTCCTGATCTCCAGCTTAGTGTTATGCAGGCCTGCAATGCTGCTTACGTGCAGGCTATGCAGCAGAGTCGGTATTTTCAGCAGACAGTGGCAGCATATCCACCTGTGCCTTCACTGTCACGATTGACCTCAATACCGACCTCTGCTGCATACCACTGCATGGCCAACTCTATTCCTAGCACTGCCGGACACCAGTACAGCAACACCACCATGCCGAGTGCTGTAGGACAGCCCACCGCCACCACCATGACAACCGCTGCTCCTGCTTGGACCTCCTCCACTGACACGACGATGCATGTTATGATCTGGTGGCCTAGGAGCAGCATGAGACGTACTCTGGAGAAGGTGGTACCTGTACTGAACGCAGACCCTGAACTTAACAACACAACTAGATGTAGCCGTGGGATGTACCTAACGCTCCCTAGACACCTCGACACAGCCTGAGGACTAAATACCCCTAAAGATAGAAACGGAAAACTATCTTGCCTCAGAGAAAGTCCCCAAAAGGAAAGACAGCCCCCCACAAATATTGACTGTGAGAGGAGAGGGTAATGACATACGCAGACAGAAATCAGAATTTAGCAGAGGAGGCCATACTAGCTAGAAATAAAGTATAGGACAGAGTACTATGCGGTCAGTATTAAAACACTAGAAAATATCCACCACAGAAAATACAAAACTCCACATCTGACTAAAGACATGAAGGGTATATCTGCATCTCCAGAGATTCCAGCAAGGCTGAAGGAATACTTACACAGACAAAGCTGGAAAAGACAAAACAAGAAAATGCACTGAACTATTAAGCCCACAGCATGTGAACTGCAAAAACAAAGCCAGAACTTATCTTTGTAGACATGGACTGCAAAACAGGAGAGACCAGTCAGAGATGTGAATCCTCCAAAAACAATGGACAACTGGCACTGACTAAAGAATCAAGCCAGACTAAATAGCCCAGACCAAATTGCGATAAGTGGACCCACCTGATGAATGCTGCGATCCCAAGACAGCAGCACTACCACTCATCACCACCGGAGGGAGCCCAAGAGCAGAATTCACAACAAATGCAGCAGCAGGACCCTGGCATGGCCTTCCGTACCGCCAACACGATGCAGCAGCAGGACCCTGGCATGGCTTTCCGCTCCACCACCACCACGATGCAGCAGCAGGACCCTGGCATGGCCTTCCGCTCTATCAGCACAATGGACACTGGCATGGCTTACCGCTCCACCACCACGATGCAGCAGGACCCAGGCATGGCCTTCCGCTCTACGAGCACTATGGACTCTGGCATGGCTGCACGCTCTACGAGCACTATGGACTCTGGCATGGCTGCACGCTCTATGAGCGCTATGGACTCTGGCATGGCTGCACACTCTATGAGCACTATGGACTTTGGCATGGCTGCACGCTCTACGAGCACTATGGACTCTGGCATGGCTGCACGCTCTATGAGCACTATGGACTCTGGCATGGCTGCATGCTCTACGAGCACAGTGCAGCTGGACCCTGACAGGTCACCCACCACGACCATGCCACGACATATTAGCCCACCGAGGCTTCCCAGAACCTGGTGATCACAGAAAAGGAGAGAAAATAAAAAACAGCGTACTATCAGTATTCCTCCCTCCTCACCTCCCAGTGTGTCTGTAATGTCAGGTTTGTCTCACCCTTCCAGTACGTCTCAGGCAAACTACCAGATCCCACTAGTTTAATTGCCCCTTCTCCTGCCACCCCTGCGTCGTCCACACTTAGCCAGGCCTCGCAGCTTCACACCCCCCATTTCCATCACTCTACCCCAAGCAGGCGCAGTTAATTAAAAAAGTTTGGTTTCTAAGAAAATAAATAATATTGTTTTTTGCCCCCAATTATGTGTGGTATAATTGTGTCTTTCGCCGCCGGCAATACACACCGTTTGCCGTTCACCTAATTTTTTGGCCACATCATAGCTCCTGTACTTAGCAAGTAAAAAACTGCAGCTTTCTTTGTCTTTAGTATAGATCTATGAGGTTGGCCAAAAAATAAAGACTTGTATTTTCTCCATATCTCTTCATTCTGCTTAGTCTGTGACTAGTGTTGCAGACTGAAGAGAAAATGGTGGCAATACAATGCAGATGAATACTCAACAGGTCAGGTGTCCAAAAACTCATTAGTTAGGACACCTGAACGGGTGAGTAAAGAACTGCCTTGTGTAACCTCCATTTTCTCTTCTGTGTACGTAATCTAATTCACACAAAGTGATGGGACGATGGCGGTCATACAAGGCATATCTATGCTCACCTTGACATGTCAGAAATAGTGAATTAATGAGGCTGTTATATGTGCATCATGACTTCATTATTTCTGACACCTGACTTGATGAGTATAGAACTGTGTTGTATTACAGCCATTGTCTCTTCAGTCTGCGTCCAATGGTTACTGCAGAACAGAATCGGGACGCAATGACGTCAACAACCTTACCACTAAAACAACATGGCTGCCGTCACACTAGCAGTATGGTCAGTATTTTATATCAGTACTAGATGGTTGCCCGATTCTAACGCATCGGGTATTCTAGAATATGTATGTCCACGTAGTATATCGCCCAGTCACGTAGTATATTGCCCAGCCACGTAGTATATTGCCCAGTCACGTAGTATATTGTCCAGCCACGTAGTAGATTGCCCAGTTACATTGTATATTGCCCAGTGACGTAGTATATTGCCCAGTTACATTGTATATTGCCCAGTGACATAGTGTACAGCAGAGCCACATAGTATATTGCCCAGTTACGTAGTATATTGCCCAGTTACGTAGTATATTGCCCAGTGACGTAGTATACAGCACAGAGCCACGTAGCATATTGCACAGCCCATGTAGTATATTGCCCAGCTATGTAGTATATTGCCCAGCCATGTCTGACACAGGTTAAAAAAATAAAAAAAACATATACTCACCTTCCGCAGGTGCATTGTAGCACTGTCGCCTGTGTGGGGTGCAGGCGGCATCTTCTGGTCCCAGGGTGTGCTGACGTCGCGGTCACGTGACCGTGTCGCGGTCACGTGACCGTGTCGCGGTCACATGATTGTGACGTCATGGCAGGTCCTTGTCGTGCAGGACCTGTCATGACGTCGCTGTCACATGACCGTGTAGCGGTCACATGACCGTGTAGCGGTCACATGACCATGACATCATGGAAGGTCCTTCTGCCAGACCATCCGTGCGACCGGAACGTGCCGGTTGCATCGTGAGGAGTGGGAAAGGCGGCGTAGGTGAGTATATAATCATTTTTTATTTTTTAAATTATTTTTAACATTCGATGTTTTTACTATTGGCGCTGCATAGGCTGCATCAATAGTAAAAAACTTGGTCACACAGGGTTAATAGCAGCGGTAACGGACTGCATTACACCGCGGTATAACGCAGTCCGTTACCACTGCCATTAACCCTGTGTGAGGGCAGATTGGAGGGGTGTATGAGGGCGCTGGGCAGTGAGTGCGGGGAGTAAGAAGCGGCCATTTTCTTTCACAGTGTGCGCGTCGCTGATTGGTCGCGGCAGCCATGACAGGCAGCTGCCGAGACCAATCAGCGAACGAATAACCGTGACAGAAGGACAGACAGACGGAAGTACCCCTTAGACAATTATATAATAGATTTGTAAGCCAAAACAAGGAGTGGAACAATTAGAGGAACAGTATAATATGAACATATTTAGCACTTCAGCATTTATCACCCACTCCTGGTTTTGGCTTACAAATACTGATATTAAATACTGACCAAATACTGCTAGTGTGAGGGCAGCCTTGGTTTGTAGAGGAAATACATAGGAGACACGGTCAAAATACCAAAAAATAAAGTTTATTAACGAGAAATATCAGTAACATTTAAGAAAATAACTGGTACAGATAAAATCCCAACAGGACATTTACACAACATTGTCTTGCCATGACACACGTCCAATATCGGATTAAAAAAAAGGCAGCAAATTGGTCCCGCATGTGGCCAACTTCAGCAGTTGACCGCAGCGGGTGATGCTGGTAATCGGGCAATGGGTGTGCAACTGGTTCATCCAGTTCAATGTTGGGCCGCTCCTTAGCCATTATGTAATTGTGTAGAACCACACAGGCTTTGACCACCTCGTCGACTGTCTCCATTTTTAGATTAATGGCTGATGCAAGAATGCGCCATTTTGAGAACAGAATCCCAAAGGTACACTCTACAGTTCTTTGGGCCCTGGTCAGTCTGTAGTTAAAGATCCTTTTAGTGTGGTTCAAGTCCCGACTGTAATATGGCTTCAGTAGGTTTTCACACATCTGAAAGGCCTCATCCCCAACCATAACAAATAGCATCGGTGGGCCTTGAGTGTTGGGGAGAGGTCGTGGCTGTGGAAAATTAAAATTTTCAATGGGGTGTCTCCAAAAAGTCCTACGATGTCTCCTTCTCCATCTTTCGCGATTTTTGTCTTGCTCCCAAGCAAACGTACAGGCAAGAAACAGCTTGATGCTTAAATCCAGGTTGAAATAAAAGCTCTGCATGCGAAGATCCATCATGACACAGGTTACAGGAGCAAATTCTGAAGATTTCAGCTGTTCAAGGGTCTATATAAATATATTCCATAATACACGCCCTCTGTAGTCACATTGGCAGTGTTTGGTTATCTAGATTTTTCTCCTGTAAAATTTGTCATCATGCGCACCAAAAACGCAAACGCAGAAAAAAACGCATGGAAAAGCGTGGCGTTTTTTTAACGCATGCGTTCCCGCATACGTCTAAAAACCACCGCGTTTGTACATGTTGATGTGCGTTTTTTCCTGCACTTGCGGATGCAGATTAAACGCTGCGGATTCTGACGCAAATGTGAAACTATCCTTCGCGTATGAGCATCCAGACACATGTGGGAAATCCAGACCATATATGGTCCCTACGGGAAAAATGAATGGAGTTTTCTCAAAGTGTTCCTCTTTCATGTTTCTCTACAACTGGCTAACACGACACACCTTATAGATGCCCGTTAGCCAGTTCTGGAATCTCCACTCTTTAATGTTTCTCTAGAACTGGCTAATGGGACACACTTTATAGGTGCTCGTTAGCCAGTTATAGACTCAAAAGTTTCATTACGTTCTCCAGGTCATATTTATAACTAGTTTACGTGTTGACGACACAAATTACCTAATGAGTGTAAAAACGGATCTGCAAGTGTATGGTTATATTGACCACTCAAAGAAACTTTGCGCCAAAAAAAAAAAAAAAAATTTAAGTTTTTTTACAACGTAAAACAACGCTTTAGTTGTCTACAGACAGTCTCATATAGCTGTCCATTAACCAACTCCGCGAAGCATACTTTTGTTCCGCTTTCGGAGCATTAGCCACTTAGCAACTTTGGAGACTATCTTGGGGTTCTCTTCAACATATTGAAACCTTTGTCGGGTGGAAGAAGGGGAAATTTGAATTTTTTCGAAAGTGTCAAGACTCTTCCAGAAAACATTCTCCAGTGCTCTGGAAGTGTCCTCTGTACAGCCCCAGAGCTTTCCCCCGCCTGGAACTCTGACACGAGTCAATTTTTTACAAAGTCGTTAGCCAGTTGTAGATTCTCCACGCTTGTGTTTCTCTAGAACTGGCTAATGGGACACACTTTATAGGTGCTCGTTAGCACCTATATCGTAAACGATATCTATAACCCTGTATGTAACCCCTTCTCATGTACAGCACCATGGAATTAATGGTGTTATATAAATAAATAAATAAATAATAATAATAATAATAATGCATTCTGCATTTTTGTGCACATGATGCGTTTTTTCCCCCCCGAAAAAAACGCATCGCAGTAAAAAACGCAGCATGTTCATTAATTTTGCTGATTTTTTGTGGATTTCCCACTATTATTGCATTGGGAACCTCCGGAAAAAAACGCAAAAAACGCAAGAAAAACACAAAAAAACGCATGCAGATTTCTTGTAGAAAATGTCCGGTTTTGTTCAGGAAATTTCTGCAAGGAATCCTGACGTGCACATAGCCTTGATGTTTCTCTACAACTGGCTAATGGGACATACTTATAGATAGCTTGTTAGCCAGTTGTAGACTCTAAAATTTCATTAAGTTCTAAAGAAAATATTTGTAATAGTTTTTGTTTTGACAATGCAAATTACCTAATGATCATAAGGCGAAGGGACTGCATCCGCAAGTGTATGGTTATATTGACCGCGCAAAGATATATTGCGCCAAAATTAAAGTTTGTTTTTATACCGTAAGTCACCTAACAAGCATAAATATGGATGCTGCAGTGAAGGGACTGTATCCGCAAGTGTACGGTTCTATTGACCGCACAAAGAAATATTGCACCCAAAAAAATAAAGTTTACGTTTTTTACACCGCAAGTCACCTAACAAGCGTAAAAATGGTAGCGTATCCGCACGCACGGTTATTTCCAATATGCAACGATATCGCTCCCAAAGTGTTTCTCTAAAACTAGCTAATGGGACATACTTATCGGTGCCCTTAGCCAGTCGTAGATTCCAATACACGGTTACATTGAAAGGGCTCCACTTTGTGGTGAATGTTTAGCAACTCCAGAACTGGCTAACGGAGCATACTTTTGAATGAGCATTAGCCAGGTGTAGACTTAATTAAACAACTGCAAGGCAAGAGCTCCATCTAGTGATAAATATTCAGTAATGCATGCAACCTCTAAAACTGGCTAATGATTGTCGCATATAAGCCGGTTAGCCAGTTGGGGGAATAAAACTTTTACGCCAAAAAAAGCGAAAATGTAAGTTATCACCCCAGAAACCCTCTGATAAGCGTCAAAACAGCCTGTAGAGTGAAAATGAGCATACAGCCCTTGAAAATGTACCACAAAACAGCTCAAAGCTGCTCAAACGGGGGTTGCAGTGGACCTCCGCAACCCCCAGTTAGGTAGAAGAGTACTTAGAGTCAACCGACAGGATCACTTCGCGGGAGCGCCACAGGGCAACTTCTATGTTAGTGTGGGAGCGTCAGGTCCACCTGTGGCACATCAACTCTAAAACTGGTTAATGGGGACGGTGCCACCCGTGGAGCCTATGGGAAAAATGAGTGGGGTTTTGTGAAGTTCTTCCTCTTAGCTTTGTCCTACATAGGAGGAAACAATCTTTTACGTGACCATAACTGCAGTACCATGGGCTGGCAGCAGTGCTGAGAGAGGGCAGAGTACAGACTATGGTGAACTGGACAAAACTGCTGAACCTTGAGAGAGGTGCAAGCGGAGATGTTACAGTGGATTGCAAAAGTTGTGGTATGCTCGTTCAACAGCAGGCATGTCCACATCCTTTTACTGCTGATGGCGGGCTCTCAGTTAACGTGACTAGAGCGGGTAAAGAACCCTAGGTTCTGCGTTTGAAAATCTGCGTCTCAATAGTTGGCACATTTTTGCCCAGTGGGATTCCCAGAGTAACGCATGTTGATTGCGCATGTGAAAGTTCATATATGTAGTAGTCTAATTATTGCACTTTTTACCTTTACTCATTTTTTTTGCTAAGTTGGCAGATTACATGAGTTGGCTCATCCTTTGCAGTGTCAAAAAATGCCCAAGCTAGACAAGCTTTGCCACCAGACCTACGGACGCTGCTGATCACAGCCACAGTTGTGGCTGAGGATGCATTGCTCATCGTGGCTGCATCACTATGTGTCTGCAACATATAGTACAACGTAACCAACCTCCTCAGATGACCTACTCAGCTGATTGCCTCTATGTTCATGCCAACTGGAATCTAACACCTCATCATCATAGTTCTGTGCTATCACATTCCTCGCCCTTGGAGTCACCCTCCTCCTCTTCCTGCCCTGACAGCACAGATATAAGAGTCTTATCAGGATCACTTCCCCCTATGGGTTAATGTCTGATGACGAGGGTCAGGATGCTGCTCAGCTCGGACCGTACTTCGATCTCCCTGCCTCAGATCCAAGCTAAAAAAAATTTGGGTTCAGGTGCAGATTTCCTCCTCTTGACTCTGTGAAGCTTTTGAGTACACTTTTGATAACCATGGCATAGAATGTGTGATCAGCTCTTCAGATTCCCCCCTTCTGTGGATCTGTACAGTTGTATTGATGGAGAGTTGGGACATGGGGGAAAGCAAGGGGAATTTGGGTGGCAACTGTGTGGTGTGGGCTGTACTGGGTGTAATGTTGAGGTGGAGAAAGAGGAGGAGAGGCCACTTGAATTTGCGCTTGCTATCCACTCAAGCACATGCTCTTTCTGGGCTTCATCAACAAGGCGTACTGCTGTGCGTCTTCCAAAGAAAGGTAGTGCAGTAGCCAGTGCAATAACAGAAGTTTTCAGAGGTCTTTGCATAGGACGGGATATTGTTGGTTCACTAGTGCTTTCAATAACCTTACCACCTACCGCACTTACACCTTGAACCCCAAGCCTAATTCCCCTTCCACCACAGCCTCACTTTTTTCCAGGCATGTTGCTCAGATAGTGTATTAGGAGTACAATATTAGCAACTAAAATTAGATGTTAACCCCTTAATGACCACCAATACGCCTTTTAACTGTCAGTTTAACAATCCAGCAGCTGTCAGCTGTACATTATAGCTGACAACTTTCTGCATCAGCCACGATCAGTGTTTGCACCGTCCAAATCTGTTTAACCCCTTAGATGCTGCTGTCAATAGTGACTACATCATTATATATGGTTAACAGAGTGTGTGGGCTTCCTATTTAACCAAATTGGTGCCCTCAGATCTTGATTTTGTGGTCCTGATGTTCGCCATGGCAATTCATAACCAAATAGCGGCCTTAGAGTCAGACGGCTGTAGTAATCTGTTCAGAAGTTAGAGGCGTTTAGGTGGTAAAAATATACATTTTCATTTCTGTCATACCACTTTGCATTAATTCCTGTAAAGCACCTGAAGGGCTAATAAACTATCTGACAGCAGTTTTCGATATGTCAGGGGGTGCTGTTTTTAAAATGGTATCACGTTCGGGGGTTTCCAATATATGAGACCCCTAAAGTCACTTCAAACATGCATAAGTCCCTAAAAAAATAAATTTAGTAAATTTCCTTGAAAAAATGAAAAATTGCTGCTACAATTTTAAATCTCCTAAAATGCTAAAAAAATAAAATAACATTTTACAAATGGTGCTGATGTAAAGCAGACATGTGGGAAATGTTATTTATTAATGGTTTGCTGTGGTATGACTATCTGGATTAAAGGGATAATCATTCAAATTTTAAAAATTGCTAATTTTTTAACATTTTTCTAAAATTTTTGATATTTTTTATAAATAAACACAAAACATATTGACCTAAATTTACCATTATCATAAAGTATAATATGTCACGACAAAACAGTCTCAAAATCACTGGGATTTGTTGAAGCATTGCAGAGTGATTACCACATAAAGTGACACTGGTCAGATTTCAAAAATTTGGCACTAAGGGGTCAAACTGTGCACCCCCTCTGCAAACAACTGAATCCCAGCGGCAGTAAATTCCAAGGTGAAATATGGTGTGCTGTAGGCTTCAAACTATTTGAATGTGAGATGTCCCCTACTCTATGGCACTAGGAGCAGAAGAATTTTTGTGGCCCTGGATCAGGCCTCCGTAACACACTAGATGCTACAAGCTATTTAACCCCTTCCCGACCCATGACGCCACGTAGGCGTCATGAAAGTCGGTGCCAATCCGACCCAAGATCGCGTCCCTGCAGATCGGGTGAAAGGGTTAACTCCCATTTCACCCGATCTGCAGGGACAGGGGGAGTGGTAGTTTAGCCCAGGGGGGGTGGCTTCACCCCCCCCCCCCCCGTGGCTACGATCGCTCTGATTGGCTGTTGAAAGTGAAACTGCCAATCAGAGTTAGGGTTGTGATTAGGGTTATGGCTACAGTTGGGATTAGGGTTACGGGTGTGGGGGGGTTAGTGTTGGAGTTAGAATTGAGGGGTTTCCACTGTTTAGGCACATCAGGGGTCTCCAAACGCAACATGGCGCCACCATTGATTCCAGCCAATCTTGTATTCAAAAAGTCAAATGGTGCTCCCTCAATTCCGAGCCCCGACGTGTGCCCAAACAGTGGTTTACCCCCACATATAGGGTACCAGCATACTCAGAAGAAACTGTGCAACAATTACTGGGGTCCAATTTCTCCTGTTACCCTTGTGAAAATAAAAAAATGCTTGCTAAAACATCATTTTTGAGGAAAGAAAAATGATTTTTTATTTTCACGGCTCTGCGTTGTAAACGTCTGTGAAGCACTTGGGGGTTCAAAGTGCTCACCACATATCTAGATAAGTTCCTTGGGGGGTCTAGTTTCCAAAATGGGGTCACTTGTGGGGGGTTTCTACTGTTTAGGCACACCAGGGGCTCTGCAAACGCAACGTGACGCCCGCAGACCATGCCATCAAAGTCTGCATTTCAAAAGTCACTACTTCCCTTCTGAGCCCCGACGTGTGTCCAAACAGTGGTTTACCCCCACACATGGGGTATCAGCGTACTCAGGAGAAACTGGACAACAACTTTTGGGGTCCAATTTCTCCTGTAACCATTGGGAAAATAAAAAATTCTGGGCTAAATAATTATTTTTGAGGAAAGAAAACGTATTTATTATTTTCACGGCTCTGCGTTGTAAACTTCTGTGAAGCACTTGGGGGTTCAAAGTGCTCACCACACATCTAGATAAGTTCCTTTCGGGGTCTAGTTTCCAAAATGGGGTCACCTGTGGGGGGTTTCTACTGTTTAGCCACATCAGGGGCTCTGCAAACGCAACGTGACGCCCGCAGAGCATTCCATCAAAGTCTGCATTTCAAAACGTCACTACTTCACTTCCGAGCCCCGGCGTGTGCCCAAACAGTGGTTTACCCCCACACATGGGGTATCAGTGTACTCAGGAGAATCTTGACAACAACTTTTGGGGTGAAATTTCTCCTGTTACCCTTGGGAAAATAAAAAATTGCAGGCTGAAAGATCATTTTTGAGAAAATAATTTTTATTTTTTATTTTCATGGCTCTGCGTTATAAACTTCTGTGAAGCACTTAGGCGTTCAAAGTCCTCACCACACATCTAGATTAGTTCCTTTGGGGGTCTAGTTTCCAAAATGGGGTCATTTGTGGGGGATCTCCAATGTTTAGGCATACAGGGGCTCTCCAAATGTGACATGGTGTCCGCTAATGATTGGAGCTAATTTTCCATTTAAAAAGCCAAATGGCATGCCTTCCCTTCCGAGCCCTGCCGTGCGCCCAAACAGTGGTTTACCCCCACATATGGGGTATCAGCATACTCAGGACAAACTGGACAAGAACATTTGGGGTCCAATTTCTCCTATTACCCTTGGCAAAATAGGAAATTCCAGGCTAAAAAATCATTTTTGAGGAAAGAAAAATTATTTTTTATTTTCATGGCTCTGCGTTATAAACTTCTGGGAAGCACCTGGGGGTTTAAAGTGCTCAATATGCATCTCGATAAGTTCCTTGGGGGGTCTAGTTTCCAAAATGGGGTCACTTGTGGGGGAGCTCCAATGTTTAGGCACACAGGGGCTCTCCAAACGCGACATGGTGTCCCCTAACAATTGGAGCCAATTTTCCATTCAAAAAGTCAAATGGCGCGCCTTCCCTTCCGAGCCCTGCCTTGTGCCCAAACAGTGGTTTACCCCCACATATGAGGTATCGGCGTACTCGGGAGAAATTGCCCAACAAATTTTATGATCCATTTTATCCTATTGCCCATGTGAAGATGAAAAAATTGAGGCGAAAATTTTTTTGTGTGAAAAAAAGTACTTTTTCATTTTCACAGATCAATTTGTGAAGCACCTGGGGGTTTAAAGTGCTCACTAGGCATCTAGATAAGTTCCTTGGGGGGTCTAGTTTCCAAAATGGGGTCACTTGTGGGGGAGCTCCAATGTTTAGGCACACAGGGGCTCTCCAAACGCGACATGGTGTCCGCTAACGATGGGGTAATTTTTCATTCAAAAAGTCAAATGGCGCTCCTTCCCTTCCGAGCCTTACCATGTGCCCAAACAGTGGTTTACCCCCACATGTGAGGTATTGGTGTACTCAGGAGAAATTGCCCAACAAATTTTAGGATCCATATTATCCTGTTGCCCATGTGAAAATGAAAAAATTGAGGTTAAAAGAATTTTTTTGTGAAAAAAAAGTACTTTTTCATTTTTACGGATCAATTTGTGAAGCACCTGGGGGTTCAAAGTGCTCACTATGCATCTAGATAAGTTCCTTGGGGCATCTAGTTTCCAAAATGGGGTCACTTGTGGGGGAGCTCCAATTTTTAGGCACACGGGGGCTCTCCAAACGTGACATGGTGTCCGCTAAATAGTGGAGCCAATTTTTCATTCAAAAAGTCAAATGGCGCTCCTTCCCTTCCAAGCCCTGCCGTGAGCCCAAACAGTGGTTTACCCCCACATATGAGGTATTAGCATACTCAGGACAAATTGGACAACAACTTTCGTGGTTCAGTTTCTCCTTTTACCATTGGGAAAATAAAAAAATTGTTGCTAAAAGATAATTTTTGTGACTAAAAAGTTAAATGTTCATTTTTTCCTTCCATGTTGCTTCTGCTGCTGTGAAGTACCTGAAGGGTTAATAAACTTCTTGAATGTGGTTTTGAGTACCTTGAGGGGTGCATTTTTTAGAATGGTGTCACTTTTGGGTATTTTCAGCCATATAGACCCCTTAAACTGACTTCAAATGTGAGGTGGTCCCTAAAAAAAATGGTTTTGTAAATTTCGTTGTAAAAATGAGAAATCGCTGGTCAAATTTTAACCCTTATAACTTCCTAGCAAAAAAAAATTTTGTTTCCAAAATTGTGCTGATGTAAAGTATACATGTGGGAAATGTTATTTATTAACTATTTTGTGTCACATAACTCTCTGGTTTAACAGAATAAAAATTCAAAATGTGAAAATTGCGAAATTTTCAAAATTTTCGCCAAATTTCTGTTTTTATCACAAATAAACGCAGAATTTATTGACCTAAATTTACCACTAACATGAAGCCCTATTATGTCACGAGAAAACAATCTCAGAACCGCTAGGATCCGTTGAAGCGTTCCTGAGTTATTACCTCATAAAGGGACACTGGTCAGAATTGCAAAAAACTGCAAGGTCTTTAAGGTCAAAATAGGCTGGGTCATGAAGGGGTTAAAATTCAGGTCCCCTACTGTAAGATGTTTAGCAAGAGAAAATTTTTTTGGATATGTGTGTGAGATCTGCAGACAGCTTAATTTCAACCCCTGCAAAATGACAAAGTGTGATAAGGCGGGCTGTCTTACTTTTTGCAACTGAAAAATTATATATATTTTTTTAATGTCCGTTAGGTCTGCAGACCGTTTCATATCACCACAGCATTAAATGACAAGGTGGGATACAGCAGGCTGTTTCACATTTAGCTGGTGAAAAAATATTATTTAGAATGTTATTCTCGTGCATGGAACACAACACACTTGTATAACATTTGCCCTGCTGGGTTTGTCTGTGGGCCTCAGTAATGGCCAAAAAAAATGCTGGAAGGTAAATTTAACAGCCACACTGGACACTATCTAGCTACACTAGCTGACTAATATACAACTGCCTAGCTAACTACCTAAAATCTTGCTGCTAACAATGCCAGCATCCGGAGCAGCCTCTCTGTGCTGTGACAGTATCAAAATGGCACTAAAACAAGATGTCCGCTCTTTATATAGAGAGGGACATGTGATTTCAGCAGCCAATGACACAGACTGCTGTGTCACGATTGTAGATACTTCCTGCGCTCTGATTGGCTAGCCGCAATGAGCACACATAAAGTTAGGAAAAAAAATTACTGTTTTCAAGAATGCCGCGCCTCTGAGCTCTGCAAACCCCCCTCCCCTCATCACATACTTGCCAAACGCTCATGATACACCATCATTATCGTTGCTAAAGTGCTGAAAATACTTTTGTAGAAACCAATGCAAATGTTTTCTTGTACATTTTACCGAATGTAACCGATTTTAACAGATTTTATAAAATTTTGCTTGCGTTTCCGATCACGAATCCGAATGTGCCTTATTCATGCTGAATTTGTTTGGCAATCAGTTTCCAAATAAATTCATTCTTTACTAGTAAAGATCAAGAATAAGATCAAGCTTGACAAGTACAAAGGTCTGACCCCAACTGAAGCAATAGAGACTGCTAAACAAAGGCTCACACCACTCACTGCAAGACTAGGGAGATACACTAGAGAAGCAGAAGTCAAGAGGATAAATACCCTGTTCCCCAAAGAACCATCCAAGGTGTATTCCAAACTACAGAGTAACAGCAAAAAGGCAGCAACTCCACCACTAGCAGAGACTGAACAATACTGGAGTAACATATAGGAGCAGGAAAAACAAACACCACCAGTGCAATATGGCTGCAAGATCTGAGACTGAAACACATCAACTAGCTAGTCCTAGAGCAAGAACCAGTCACCATTACAGATGCAGACATCCAACAGTAGGTCAAGAACATGAACAGCTGCACAGCACCTCGACCAGATATGATCCACACCTACTGGCTAAACAAATTAACAGCGGTACATGAGCTCGTGGCAAAGCTGATAAAACAACTGTTATAAGCAGGCCATCAGCCACCCACCCAGGTTAGCTAGCCAAAGGAAGGAACAGTACAGTGCTCATCATGAAGAATCCCCACAAACAAAGGAACAGTTCCATCCAACTACCGCTCAGTAACCTGCCTTACAGCAACATGCAAACTCCTGTCAGGCATCATAGCCACCAAGCGCCAAAACCATATGAACCAGTACATGAATCCAGCTCAGAAAGGCATTGGGACCAACACCAGAAGCTCTAAGCACCATCTCCTAGTTGATAGAGCAGTTTCTCAAGACACAAGGTACAGACAGACCAATGTCAGCACAGCCTGGATTGACTACAGGAAAGCCTATAACTCAATGCTACAACACACACACACACACCGGCATCAAGGGCTTATCTACAGAATTCTGTAATGCTTAGGACTCCAAAAAATGATGATCAGAAGGCAATAATACTTGTACAAAAACATAATTTTATTAAACAAATACATTAAAAGACCATACTACCAACATTAGGGGAATGGAACACCCGACAATTCTCACACCATCACCTAGTGTTGACGCACCGCCACGGTGTCACACAGCACCCAGATTACTCCCCAATTGGGTATTAGTATAAAGGGCTCTTGATTATAATAAATAAATAAAACCAAATGTAAATACATATACATGCTATTTCACCCTCCATACCACCACTGTAAATCAGTCAGAACCGACTTTCCGTATTGTAATACCTCATCCAGACCTCATTAGGCCAATGAGGACAACGCTCGAGAGTTCTACGTACAGATTCTGAGTTATCTACTGGGCGTTAAGGAGAGTGACGTCTACTGCCTACAGGAGAAGGGGCAGAACTCGTATGTCCTAACGCTGGCAACCAAGATTACCTGCCAAAACTTTTACGAGCGAGTCAAGGGCGAGCGTTTCAGCAAGCTGTTGGATGGAGTGGTCTTCATTGCTCTGTATGGTGAACTTGATGTACCCCTCGTAGCAGGGGCGGACATACCACCGGTTCAACCGGTGCAACCGCACCGGGGCCCAGAGCGGGAGGGGGGCCCAGAGCAGGAGAGGGGGCCCCGACGGCGACGGACATACACGGCATTGTTGTGATACCTGTAATCCTGTAATGAGCGCCGCGGTACCCAGTGACCGCTGGTGAAGAAGCTGCCGTGCCCGGAGTCTGCGGAGACCATCTGTCCACAGTCCGGGAGAAGGAGCCGGGAGCAGGTGAGTATCATATTTACCTGTCCACGATCCACACGCCGGGCGCCGCTCCATCTTCCGCGTCCTCTGCTGTGACTGTGCAGGTCAGAGGGTGCGATGACGCATATAGTGTGTGTGGCGCCCTCTGCCTGATCAGTCAGTGCGGAGAGACGGGATGGTGAGGACCAGCGGGCAGAGATGAGAGGTGAGTATGTCATTTTTTGTTTTTATTGCAGCAGCATTTATATGTGGCACAGCGTTATATGGAGCATCTATGGGGCCATAATGAATTGTATGGAGCATTATATGTGGCGGCACAGCTTTATATGGAGCATCTATGGGGCAATATTCAATAATGAATTGTATGGAGCATTATATGTGGCGGCACAGCTTTATAGGGAGCATCTATGGGGCAATATTCAATAATGAATAGTATGGAGCATTATATGTGGCGGCACAGCTTTATATGGAGCATCTATGGGGCAATATTCAATAATGAATTGTATGGAGCATTATATGTGGCGGCACAGCTTTATATGGAGCATCTATGGGGCCATAATGAATTGTATGGAGCATTATGTGTGGCAGCACAGCTTTATATGGAGCATCTATGGGGCAATATTCAATAATGAATTGTATGGAGCATTATGTGTGGCGGCACAGCGATATATGGAGCATCTATGGGGCAATATTCAATAATTATATGGAGCATTATGTGTGGCGGCACAGCTTTATATGGAGCATCTATGGGGCAATATTCAATAATGAATTGTATGGAGCATTATATGTGGCGGCACAGCTTTATATGCAGCATCTATGAGGCAATATTCAATAATGAATTGTATGGAGCATTATATGTTGCGGTATGGGGGGGGGCCCAGGAAGATTTCTTGCACAGGGGCCCTCTGCAGTCTGTGTCCCTGCCTCGTAGTGCATATGTTCAATCCTCATGTGTCCCGAGAGGATATTGAGCTGTACCTGAATAGATACTGCACGTCTGTAAGGTACACGGGGAACGTCAAAGGGAGAAGCGGTTTCTGGAACGGGAAACGGCGCTTTATGGTACGCTTTAGAGCTGACCCTGGGGGTGTAGAAGGCCTTATGCACCCCCCCTCCACAATGGTGCTGGGGAGAGACCATGGCTATCTGTTTTACAATGGACAGCCGCTCAGATGCCGAAAGTGTGGCGACCTTGGTCACTTGCAAAGTGATTGTAAAAATGAGTGGATGAGTCAGTGCCACAACTGTGGTAAATGGGGTCATGCCTCAAAGGACTGCAAAAGCGAAAAGACCTGCAGTAGTTGCGGACGGGCTGATCACCTGTTCAGCAATTGTCCAATGCGGACAAGGTCTCGTGGTGGCTACAGGGTGTCTGCGGCTAGTTCCACAGGGGTCCCGGCTGATGCAAGCAGGGCAAGCTCAGTGGTCACCGGTGTGAGCTTTGCGGACATCACTGCGGGTCTAATGTGGTCTGACTCAGTTGAAGCTCGGACGGTACCCAAGTCTAATGACTCGGCTCCCACAGCCGTAGCGGTACCCGTGCCTACTCCTGCAGGTGTCCAGGTTCCGCCTGGCGGGGAGGGGCCACTTCCTCAGAGGAGATCTGAGAAAGATCAAAAAAAGAGTCGTGTATCCAGAGCGGTTGGTGCCATTCCTGATGTCCATCCAGAGGTCCCTGCTGATGACCATGCTGACGGTGGATCGGATGTCTGCCCTGAAACCTGTCCAGAGGCCCAACCAGATGCCAATCCAAAGGGATGTCCTGATGTTTGTCCGAAGGATGGAGGCCATGAGTCAACTGGTGATCCTGGTGCCGGACCTGCTGGTCACCCTGTTCTTGGGGATACATCTGTCAGAGGCCCTGACGGAGTTATGGACATTCCACCAGCTGCAGAGCATGGAAAGAACCCTGCGGACCAAATGGATCTCAGCGTCTGTGGTAAGAGGAGCCGTGAGGAGACTCGGGAGGAGGAGTGCCCACCTGAGTCATCCCGTAAATTCTTTCTGGCTGTTGCTCCACCTCTCCTCAGCCCAGAAGGGACTAACGTAATAGAGGAATACACGGACTCCGAGGATACTGCCAGTTTACTGACTGTGTTTTCTTTATCACCTGCCGTATCACAGATTATTGAGTCTGATGCTGAGTGCCAAGAACCATTAAAAAAGACTTAACATGGCAGACATCCACATTGCCTCACTGAATGTGAGAAGCTTAACCCCTTAGTGACAGAGCCAATTTGGTACTTAATGACCAGGCCAATTTTTGCAATTCTGACCACTGTCACTTTATGAGGTTATAACTCTGGAACGCTTCAACAGATCCCGCTGATTCTGAGATTGTTTTTTCGTGACATATTGTACTTCATGTTAGTGGTAACATTTCTTCGATAGTACTTGCGATTATTTATGAAAAAAACGGAAATATGGCGAAAATTTTTAAAATTTTGCAATTTTCAAACCTTGTATTTTTATGCCCTTAAATCAGAGAGATATGTCATGAAAAATAGTTAATAAATAACATTTCCCACATGTCTACTTTACATCAGCACAATTTTGGAAACAAAATTTTTTTTTGTTAGGGAGTTATAAGGGTTAAAAGTTGACCAGCAATTTCTCATTTTTACAACACCATTTTTTTTTAGGGACCACATCACATTTGAAGTCATTTTGAGGGGTCTATATGATAGAAAATAATGAAGTGTGACACCATTCTAAAAACTACACCCCTCAAGGTTCTCAAAACCACATTCAAGAAGTTTATTAACCCTTTACGTGCTTCACAGGAACTGAAACAATGTGGAAGGAAAAAATGAACATTTAACTTTTTTTTGCAAACATCTTAATTCAGAACCATTTTTTTTATTTTCACAAGTGTAAAAACAGAAATGTAACCATAAATTTTGTTATGCAATTTCTCCTGAATACGCCAATACCCCATATGTGGGGGTAAACCACTGTTAGGGCGCACCGCAGAACTTAGAAGTGAAGGAGCGCCGTTTGACTTTTTCAATGCAGAATTGGCTGGAATTGAGATCGGACACCATGTCACATTTAGAGAGCCCCTGATGTACCTAAACAGTGGAAACTCCCCACAAGTGACACCATTTTGGAAACTAGACCCCTTAAGGAACTTATCTAGATGTGTGGTGAGCACTTTGAACCCCCAAGTGCTTCACAGAAGTTTATAACGTAGAGCCGTGAAAATAAAAAATCGCTTTTGTTTACACAAAAATGATCTTTTCGCCCACAAATTCTTATTTTCACAAGGGTAACAGGAGAAATTAGACCACAAAAGTTGTTGAGCAATTTCTCCTGAGTACGCTGATACCCAATATGTGGGGGTAAACAACTGTTAGGGCGCACCGCAGAGCTTGGAAGAGAAGGAGTGCCGTTTTACTTTTTCAATGTAGAATTGGCTGGAATTGAGATTGGACGCCATGTCGCGTTTGGAGAGCCCCTGATGTGCCTAAACAGTGGAAACCCCCCACAAGTGACACCATTTTGGAAACTAGACCCCTTAAGGAACTTATCTAGATGTGTGGCGAGCACTTTGAACCCCCATGTGCTTCACAGAAGTTTATAACGTAGAGCCGTGAAAAAAAAAAATTGCATTTTTTCTACAAAAATGATCTTTTTGCCCACAAATTTTTATTTTCACAAGGGTAACAGGAGAAATTAGACCACTAAAGTTGTTGTGCAATTTCTCCTGAGTACGTCGATACCCAATATGTGGGGGTAAACCACTGTTTGGGCGCACCGCAGAGCTTGGAAGAGAAAGAGTGCCGTTTTACTTTTTCAATGTAGAATTGGCTGGAATTGAGATACGATACGATACGATACACTTTATTGATCCCGTGGGAAATTATGGATCGGACGCCATGTCGCGTTTGGAGAGCCCCTGATGTGCCTAAACAGTAGAAATCCCCCACAGGTGACCCCATTTTGGAAACTAGACCCCCCACGGAACTTATCTAGATGTGTGGTGAGAACCTTGAATGCCCAAGTGCTTCACAGAAGTTTATAATGCAGAGCCGTGAAAATAAAAAATATTTTTTTTTTCCACAAAAAAGATTTTTTAGCCACCAAATTTTTATTTTCACAAGGGTAACAAGAGAAATTGGACCCCAAAAGTTGTTGTCCAATTTGTCCTGAGTATGCTGGTACCCCATATGTGGGGGTAAACCACTGTTTGGGCGCACGGCAGAGCTCGGAAGGAAGGAGCGCCGTTTTGGAATGCAGACTTTGATAGAATGGTCTGCGGGTATTATGTTGCGTTTGCAGAGCCCCTGATGTACATAACCAGTAGAAACCCTCCACAAGTGACCCCATTTTGGAAACTAGACCCCCCAAGGAACTTATCTAGATGTGTGGTGAGAACTTTGAATGCCCAAGTGCTTCACAGAAGTTTAGAATGCAGAGTCGTGAAAATAAAAAATATTTTTTTTTCCACAAAAAAGATATTGTAGCCCCCAAGTTTTTATTTTCACAAGGGTAACAGGAGAAATTGGACTGCAATAGTTGTTGTCCAATTTATCCCGAGTACGCTGATGCGCCATATGTGGGGGTAAACCACTGTTTGGGCGCACGGCAGAGCTCGGAAGGGAAGGAGCGCCTTTTTGGAATGCAGACTTTGATAGAATGGTCTGTGGGCATTATGTTGCGATTGCAGAGCCCCTGATGTACCTAAACTGTAGTAACCCCCCACAAGTGACCCCATTTTGGAAACTAGACCCCCCAAGGAACTTATCTAGATGTGTGGTGAGAACTTTGAATGCCCAAGTGCTTCACAGAAGTTTAGAATGCAGAGTCGTGAAAATAACAAATATTATTTTTTTCACAAAAAAGATTTTGTAGCCCCCAAGTTTTTATTTTCACAAGGGTAACAAGAGAAATTGGACCCCAGAAGTTGTTGTCCAATTTATCCCGAGTATGCTGATGCCCCATATGTGGGGGTAACCCACTGTTTGGGCGCACGGCAGAGCTCAGAAGGGAGGGAGCACCATTTGACTTTTTGAGCGCAAAATTGGCTGTCGTGTTTGGAGACCCCCTGATGTACCTAAACAGTGGAAACCCCCCAATTCTAGCTCCAACCCTAACCCCAACACACCCCTAACCCTAATCCCAACCTCATCCATAATCCTAATCACTAACCCTAACCATAATCACAACCCTTACCCCAAAACAACCCTAATGTCAACCCTAACCATAACCCTAATCAAAACCCTAAATCCAACACACCCCTAATCCTAATCTCAACCCTAACCTCAAACCTAACCCTAATCCCAATACACCCCTAATCACAACCCTAACCTTAACCCTAATCCCAAACCTAACCCTAATCCCAAGCGTAACCCTAATGCCAACCCTAACCCTAATACGAACCCTAATCCAAACCCTAACCCTAATCCCAGCTCTAACCCTAACTTTAGCCCCAACCCTAGCCCTAACTTTAGCCCCAACCCTAACCCTAGCTCTAGGGCTACTTTCACACTTGCGTCGTTTGGCATTCCGTCGCAATCCGTCGTTTTGGACAAGAAACGGATCCTGCAAATGTGCCCGCAGGATGCGTTTTTTGCCCATAGACTTGTATTGCCGACGGATCGTGACGGATGGCCACACGTCGCGTCCGTCGTGCACTGGATCAGTTGTGTTTTGGCGGAGCGTCGGCACAAAAAAACGTTCAATGAAACGTTTTTTTGTACGTCGCATCCGCCATTTCTGACCGCGCATGCGTGGCTGTAACTCCGCCCCCTCCTCCCCAGGACATAGATTGGGCAGCGGATGTGTTGAAAAACTACAGCTGCTGCCCACGTTGTGCACAATTTTCACAACGTGCATCGGTATGTCGGGCCGACGCATTGCGACGGCCCCGTACCGACGTAAGTGTGAAAGAAGCCTAACCCTAAGTTTAGCCCCAACCCTAACCCTAAATTTAGCCCCAACCCTAACCCTAAATTTAGCCCCAACCCTAGCCCTAACCCTAGCCCTACCCCTAACCTAACCCTACCCCTAACCCTACCCCTAACCCTACCCCTAACCTAACCCTAACCTAACCCTAACCCTACCCCTAACCTAACCCTACCCCTAACCCTACCCCTAACCTAACCCTACCCCTAACCCTACCCCTACCCCTAACCCTACCCCTACCCCTAACCCTACCCCTAACCCTAACCCTACCCCTAACCCTAATTTTAGCCCCAACTGCTGTTCTCCTGCCGGCCGCAGGATGCGTTTTTTGCCCATAGACTTGTATTGCCGACGGATCGTGACGGATGGCCACACGTCGCGTCTGTCGTGCACTGGATCAGTTGTGTTTTGGCGGAGCGTCGGCAGAAAAAAACGTTCAATGAAACGTTTTTTTGTACGTCGCATCCGCCATTTCTGACCGCGCATGCGTGGCCGTAACTCCGCCCCCTCCTCCCCAGGACATAGATTGGGCAGCGGATGTGTTGAAAAACTACAGCTGCTGCCCACGTTGTGCACAATTTTCACAACGTGCGTCGGTATGTCGGGCCGACGCATTGCGACGGCCCCGTACCGACGTAAGTGTGAAAGAAGCCTAACCCTAAGTTTAGCCCCAACCCTAACCCTAAATTTAGCCCCAACCCTAACCCTAAATTTAGCCCCAACCCTAGCCCTAACCCTAGCCCTACCCCTAACCTAACCCTACCCCTAACCCTACCCCTAACCCTACCCCTAACCCTACCCCTACCCCTAACCCTACCCCTAACCCTAACCCTACCCCTAACCTAACCCTACCCCTAACCCTACCCCTAACCCTACCCCTAACCCTAACCCTACCCCTACCCCTAACCCTACCCCTACCCCTACCCCTAACCCTAACCCTACCCCTAACCTTAATTTTAGCCCCAACTGCTGTTCTCCTGCTGGCCGGCAGATGGAGACAGATGGCGGGCGCACTGGGCATGCGTCCGCCATGTTCTGCTGCCGGCGGCCAGGAGGAGCAGCAAGAGGATCCAGGGACCTAGGTGAGTATGCTAGGGTCCCCGAATCCCCCTATTTCTCTGTCCTCTGATGTGCGATCACATCAGAGGACAGAGAATTACACTTTACTTTTTTTTTTTTTTTTTGCGGTCGCCGGTAAACAGTTAATTACCGGCGATCGCAAAACAGGGGTCGGTAATACCGACCCCGATCGTGCTCTTTGGGGTCTCGGCTACCCCCGGCAGCCGAGACCCCAAAGATTCTCCCGGTGCCGGCCGGCGGGCGCACTGCGCATGCGCCCGCCATTTTGAAGATGGCGGCGCCCACCGGGAGACACGAGGAGCATCGGGGGAGCTAGGTGAGTATTGGGGGGCCACCTGGGACCCATTTTCTCTGTCCTCCGATGTGCGATCACATCGGAGGACAGAGAAATTAAAAAGAGATCGCTTTTTTTTTTTTTGCGATCGCCGGTAAACGGTTAATTACCGGCAATCGCAAATGCGGGGTGGGTTAAAAACCCCCCGAATCATGTTCTCTGGGGTCTCGGCTACCCTCGGCAGCCGAGACCCCGGAGAAAATCGGCCTCTGGGGGGCGCTATGGACTTTTTCCACAGCGCCGTTAATTAACGGCGCTGTGGTTTAAGTACCCTTAGCGGCCACCGTTAAAAGGCGTATCGGCGGTCGCTAAGGGGTTAAAGAGCCCCACTAGGAAATGCTTTGTTTACATGGTTAATGACTTTGAGCTTTGAGGTCTTTTTCCTGCAGGAGTGTGGTATTGATCATGGACTTTCATATCCCAACCTAATTAAAGACTGGACAGCAGGACCCTCTGTCTGGTCAGGGTCAAATGAAAATAAAGCTGCTGGGGTTGGGATTTTATTCAAAGGTCAAAATGTAAATATTTTATCTGTCACTGAAATTATTCCAGGCCGTGCCTTATTAACCCACGTTGTTTTAAATGGTTTTACCTGTCGTTTTATGAATATTTATGCATCCTCCTAGAAAAATGAACGTGCCTCCCTTTTTAATGACATATCTTTGTTTTTAACAGGTCCATCTCCAATAATAGTGGGAGGGGATTTTAATTGTGTCATGTTGGGAGAGGGGCGGAGTGGTGGTGATGGTGTTGGAAGAACAGACAAAACATCTAGTCTGTTAAAACACCTAGTGACAGATCTTAAAGGGAACCTGTCACCTGAATTTGGCGGGACTGGTTTTGGGTCATATGGGCGGAGTTTTCGGGTGTTTGATTCACCCTTTCCTCACCCGCTGGCAAGATTGCTTTGCGCAGGCGTGTACTATGGAGGACAGAGAATGAACTTCAATCCAATATTGCAGCCAGCATGCAGCCAGCGGGTAAGGAAAGGGTGAATCAAACACCCAAAAACTCCGCCCATATGACCCAAAACCAGTCCCGCCAAATTCAGGTGACAGAGTCCCTTTAAATTAGATGCATGGAGGAAGTCCCACCCTTCTGACCCAGGATATATGTAGAAGGGTAGAGGGCTGCCTTCTCACATTGATTTTATTTTCTGTTCTAATGATGTTTTTAAATCCAGTAAAGCAGGGCTGATGGAAAACATCTTTTCTGATCATGTATTGCTACATACCAACCTGCAGGTTCCTGCAGGGATGCAAATGTAGGTAAAGGTATGTGGAAACTTAATACTCTCCTTTTAGAAGACGAGTTGGTAAGGGCAGACTTTATAGCCAAATATAAATCCTGGAGGGGACGGAAACACCCAAAACAGAGTATGCTGGGGTGGTGGGAGTGTGTTAAAACCCGCATTAAAGAATTTTTTTTTTCATCAAAGTTGGCAAAAGAAAGGCACGGGAAAAAAGAAAATGTTTTAGAGATTTTAACCCCTTTCTGCCATTAGACGTACTATTCCGTCCATGTGGGGTGGGCCCTACTTCCCAAGGACGGAATAGTATGTCCAGCGCGATCGGCCGTGCTCACGGGGGGAGCGCGGCCGATCGCGGCCGGGTGTCAGCTGCTTATCGCAGCTGACATCCGGCACTATGTGCCAGGAGCGGTCACGGACCGCCCCCGGCACATTAACCCCCAGCACACCGCAATCAAACATGATCGCAATGTGCCGGCGGTGCAGGGAAGCATCGCGCAAGGAGGGGGCTCCCTGCGTGCTTCCCTGAGACCCCCGCAGCAACGCGATGTGATCGCGTTGCTGCAAGGGTCTCCTACCTTCCTCTCCCTGCAGGCCCCGGATCCAAAATGGCCACGGCATCCGGGTCCTGCAGGGAGGGAGGTGGCTTACCAAGTGCCTGCTCAGAGCAGGCACTTGGTAACGCTGCAGCGCTCTGAGACAGATCGGTGATCTGACAGAGTGCTGTGCAAACTGTCAGATCACCAATCTGTGATGTCCCCCCCTGGGACAAAGTAAAAAAATTAAAAAAATTTTTTTCCTAATGTGTAAAAAAAATAATAAAAATTTTTCCTAAATATTGAAAAAAAAAAAATTCCCATAAATACATTTCTTTATCTAAATAATATAATAAAAAAAACAATAAAAGTACACATATTTAGTATCGCCGCATCCGTAACGACCCCACCTATAAAACTGGCCCACTAGTTAACCCCTTCAGTAAACACCGTAAGAAAAAAAAAAAACGAGGCAAAAAACAACGCTTTATTATCATACCGCCGAACAAAAAGTGGAATAACACGCGATCAAAAAGACAGATATAAATAACCATGATACTGCTGAAAACGTCATCTTGTCCCGCAAAAAACGAGCTGCCATGCAGCATCATCAGTGAAAAATTAAAAAAGTTATAGTCCTGAGAATAAAGCTATGCAAAAATAATTTTTTTTTTTTATAAAATAGTTTTTATCGTATAAAAGCGCCAAAACATAAAAAAATGATATAAATGAGGTATCACTGTAATCGTACTGACCCGAAGAATAAAACTGCTTTATCAATTTTACCAAACGCGGAACGGTATAAACGCCTCCCCCAAAAGAAATTCATGAATAGCTGGTTTTTGGTCATTCTGCCTCACAAAAATCGTAATAAAAAGCGATCAAAAACTGTCACGTGCCCAAAAATGTTACCAATAAAAATGTCAACTCGTCCCGCAAAAAACAAGACCTCACATGACTCTGTGGACCAAAATATGGAAAAATTATATCTCTCAAAATGTGGTAACGCAAAAAATATTTTTTTGCAATAAAAAGCGTCTTTCAGTGTGTGACGGCTGCCAATCGTAAAAATCCGCTAAAAAACCCGCTATAAAAGTAAATCAAATCCCCCTTCATCACCCCCTTAGTTAGGGAAAAATTAAAAAAATGTATTTATTTCCATTTTTCCATTAGGGCTAGGGTTAGGGTTTGGGCTAGGGTTAGGGCTAGGGTTAGGGCTAGGGCTAGGGTTAGGGCTTGGGTTAGGGCTAGGGTTAGGGTTAGGTTTGGGGCTACAGTTTGGGTTGGGGCTAAAGTTAGGGTTAGAGTTGGGGCTAAAGTTACGGTTAGGGTTTAGATTACATTTACAGTTGGGAATAGGGTTGGGATTAGGGTTAGGGGTGTGTCAGGGTTAGAGGTGTGGTTAGGGTTACTGTTGGGATTAGGGTTAGGGGTGTGTTTGGATTAGGATTTCAGTTATAATTGAGGGGTTTCCACTGTTTAGGCACATCAGGGGCTCTCCAAACGCGACATGGTGTCCGATCTCAATTTCAGCCAATTCTGCGTTGAAAAAGTAAAACAGTGATCCTTCCTTTCCGAGCTCTCCCGTGTGCCCAAACAGGGGTTTACCCCAACAACAACTTTTGGGGTCCAATTTCTCCTGTTACCCTTGGGAAAATACAAAACTGGGGGCTAATAAATAATTTTTGTGGGAAAAAAAAGATTTTTTATTTTCACGGCTCTGCGTTACAAACTGTAGTGAAACACTTTGGGGTTCAAAGCTCTCACAACACATCTAGATGAGTTCCTTAGGGGGTCTAGTTTCCAAAATGGTGTCACTTGTGGGGGGTTTCTACTGTTTAGATACATTAGGTGCTCTGCAAACGCAATGTGACACCTGCACCTGCATTCCATCTAAATCTGCATTCCAAATGGAGCTCCTTCCCTTCCGAGCCCTCCCATGCGCCCAAACAGTGGTTCCCCCCACATATGGGGCATCAGGGCACTCAGGACAAATTGGACAACAAATTTTGGGGTCCAATTTCTCCTGTTACCCTCAGGAAAATACAAAACTGGGGGCTAAAAAATAATTTTTGTGGGAAAAAATTTTTGTTTTATTTTTACGGCTCTGCATTATAAACTTCTGTGAAGCCCTTGGTGGGTCAAAGCGCTCAAAACACATCTAGATAAATTCCTTAGGGGGTCTACTTTCCAAAATGGTGTCACTTGTGGGGGGTTTCAATGTTTAGGCACATCAGTGGCTCTCCAAACGCAACATGGCGTCCCATCTCAATTCCTGTCAATTTTGCATTGAAAAGTCAAACGGCGCTCCTTCCCTTCTGAGCTCTCCCATGCGCCCAAACAGTGGTTTACCCCCACATATGGGGTATCAGCGTACTCAGGACAAATTGTACAACAACTTTTGGGGTCCAATTTCTTCTCTTACCCTTGGGAAAATCAAAAATTGGGGGCGAAAAGATAATTTTTGTGAAAAAATATGATTTTTTATTTTTACGGTTCTGCATTATAAACTTCTGTGAAGCACTTGGTGGGTCAAAGTGCTCACCACACCTCTAGATAAGTTCCTTAGGGGGTCTACTTTCCAAAATGGTGTCACTTGTGGGGGGGTTTCAATGTTTAGGCACATCAGTGGCTCTCCAAACGCAACATAGTGTCCCATCTCAATTCCTGTCAATTTTGCATTGAAAAGTCAAACGGCGCTCCTTCCCTTCCGAGCTCTCCCATTCGCCCAAACAGTGGTTTACCCCCACATATGTGGTATCAGCGTACTCAGAACAAATTGTACAACAACTTTTGGGGTCCAATTTCTTCTCTTACCCTTGGGAAAATCAAAAATTGGGGGCGAAAAGATAATTTTTGTGAAAAAATATGATTTTTTATTTTTACGGTTCTGCATTATAAACTTCTGTGAAGCACTTGGTGGGTCAAAGTGCTCACCACACCTCTAGATAAGTTCCTTAGTGGGTGTACTTTCCAAAATGGTGTCACTTGTGGGGGTTTTCAATGTTTTGGCACATCAGAGGCTCTCCAAACGCAACATGGTGTCCCATCTCGATTCCAGTCAATTTTGCATTGAAAAGTCAAATAGCGCTCCTTCGCTTCCGAGCTCTGTCATGCGCCCAAACAGTAGTTTACCCCCACATATGGGGTATCGGTGTACTCAGGACAAATTGTACAACAACTTTTGGTGTCCATTTTCTCCTGTTACCCTTGGTAAAATAAAACAAATTGGAGCTGAAGTAATTTTTTTGTGAAAAAAAGTTAAATGTTCATTTTTTTTTAAACATTCCAAAAATTCCTGTGAAGCACCAGAAGGGTTAATAAACTTCTTGAATATGGTTTTGAGCACCTTGAGGGGTGCAGTTTTTAGAATGGTGTCACACTTTGGTATTTTCTATCATATAGACCCCTCAAAATGACTTCAAATGAGATGTGGTCCATAAAAAGAAAATGGTGTTGTAAAAAAGAGAAATTGCTGGTCAACTTTTAACCCTTATAACTCCCTAACAAAAAAAATTTTGGTTCCAAAATTGTGCTGATGTAAAGTAAACATGTGGGAAATGTTACTTATTAAGTATTTTGTGTGACATATCTCTGTGATTTAATTGCATAAAAATTCAAAGTTGGAAATTTGCAAAATTTTAATAATTTTCGCCAAATTTCCATTTTTTTTTACAAACAAACGCAGGTACTATCAAATAATTTTTACCACTATCATGAAGTACAATAAGTCCCGAGAAAACAATGTCAGAATCACTGGAATCCGTTGAAGCGTTCCAGAGTTATAACCTCATAAAGGGACAGTGGTCAGAATTGTAAAAATTGGCCTGGTCATTAACGTGCAAACCACCCTTGGGGGTAAAGGGGTTAATGTCAGGTTGCAACCTCTCCATAGGCTTAAGGAATGGGGACTGCCTGGTGTGGATGGCGACATGGCCAAAATTTAAACTGAAATCCACAAATTCCTGGACCAAAAAGGTAACGAGGTAATTTTTAGTGCCCGTGTAAAATACTTGGAAGAGGGTGAGTCATGTTTGAGGTTTTTCTTTAAAAAAGTGAATGATAAAAAACAAATGATTGTGGAATTGGAAGGGGAGACTTCCACTGGGGGCATTTTAGAGAAAACTTTTAATTTTTATAATGATCTTTTTAGCATTAAAAATATTGATGAGACCATGCTTTTAGGAATGCTTAATGTTTTCTCCCAGTTTTTAAATAAGGAGGACCAGGAGTATTTAGAAAACAATGTTTTAACATCTGAAGTTGAAGCGGCCCTAAAGAGTTTTGCTAATGGCAAGGCTCCTGGATCAGACGGCCTCCCTATTGAATTTTATATTTGTTTTTGGGATACTATTAAAACTGATTTTTTACAAGTAGTTATTGAAGCCTTTATGGCTGACTCTTTACCATACTCATGGCATAAAAGCATGATCACCCTCATTTTTAAAAAAGGCGATAGAACAAAATTGGAAAATTGGAGGCCCATTTCACTATTGAATACTGATTACAAAATCCTTGCAAAAATTATTGCTGGTCGTCTAAAGGTTGTTATTAAAAATGTGATCCACCCTAATCAGGTATGTGTGGTCCCCGGGAGATCAATCTGGGAGCACCTTAATTTAATTCGGGATCTGATCTGGTATCATTCAGAAGGAGAGACAACAACCATTAGCGATTTTATCCTTGGATTTTATGAAGGCCTTTGATAAGGGTCTCCCACTTTTATCTTTTTAAAGTTTTAGAAAGGATGGGGTTCCCTATGTCTTTTATCCAGAAAATATCTCTTTTATACAAACAGTCATTTGCACAGGTTTTAATTAATGGGTTTTTAACTAAAGATGTGGTGCTCCATTCCGGAGTAAAACAAGGCTGTCCCATGTCCCCACTTTTATTCGTCTGTTCCATTGAGCCACTGTTGTGCCTGCTGCGTGAGGACAAGGTGATCAGAGGGATTTTCATTCCAGGTGGGGGTGGGCAGCAAGTTAAGGCTCTGGGCTATATGGATGATGTATCAGTGTATGGCACCAGCTCTGCATCCGTTAATAGAGCAATTTTAATCACGGGATTTTTTAGTGCGGGTTCTGGTTTTAAGCTAAATATTAATAAATGTGACTGTTTTATAATGGGCCAATGGGAATCAGACCTCCCCCAGGTCCCAACACAATCAGTTGGAATTAAGATTCTGGGCATCTTGTTCAATCAGGCAAATGATGGTAAGGAAAACTGGGACCTGGTACTCAATAAATTGCACCAAAAAATTTCCCTGTGGCAAATCCGCAAATTATCAATCGAGGGTAAGATCCTGGTGATCAAGATGGTATTGCTTCCCATCATTTTGTACGCCGCCATGGTCTTCCCTCCAAACTCCAAGCTTATGAAACCCATGTTTTACTTTCTTTGGGGGTCCAATATGGAGAAATTAAGGAGGGAGGTGGTTTGTAAAAGTAAAAAGAATGGTGGTAAGGCGTTTCCCAACCTAAAACTGTTCATTTTTATAAAGTTTTTTGTATTTTGTTATAAAAATTTGTACAATGTTGGGGCTTTCTCGTGTTTCCTGAGGTACGCAACAGGATTCACTTTCAGGAAGCTGGATTTCAGCATGAATGCTAACTCTCCTTTTCTTCTATCACCTCCTGAACAATACAGGGTCCTGGAAAGCACCATTTCTGAGTATGATTTAGCTCATGTTGACCGTCAGTTTCTTCTTGACCAGCGGAAACTGACAATTATTTGTAAGGGTCATGAAGTGATGCAGGATGTGTCCAATTTTTCCATTTCCAAAAGCAGGCTAGTATGGAATAATGTTGCCTGTCCAGCCCTTAGTAATTCCCAAAAGGATCTGGCTTGGCAGTTAGTTCATCAATGCCTCCCAACAAGGGCATTCCAGCACCATAGGGGTTTGGTTGCCAGTGCCAGATGCCCTAGAGACAGGTGTGCGCCAGACAAGTCAGTCTTCCACTTATTTTGGGAGTGTTCCTATGCTCAGGAGCTCTGGCAAACAGTGGGCACCCTATTAAAGTGGATATGTGGGATACAATCCCTAACCTGTGACACAATTATTTATAGTATTATTAACTGCCCTACCATGAAACAAGCACGAGTGGCATGGCTAATGATCAATTGTTTTAAAGAATCCCTATGGGCTCTTGGCCTATGTAAGGCAGTGTAAAATGGCGCCGTCTTCAGTCTGCTGCTGGAGCAGCAGCAGACCACATGGTGGGGGGGGGGGGGGGGCTGTGCCCAGCTTCAGGAGAGCCTGGAAGACAACTGCTTGCCTATCTGATTTTTGAATTTCCCTCTCTTTCTAGCAGTCACTTGCACACTTTAGAACAAAAGGGTGATGGAGGGTGTGTTAAAATAGGTGGAGATATGCAGATTCAAAACGCATTGTGCACAGCTTGAACACACACACACACAGCAGAGCTGTCATTGCGAATGCATCCAGAGTTTCTAGAAATGTCTTCCCCATGGCAATCTTGTGCTCTGTCTCCACAATGGGTGTCAGTTGTAGGCCTTGGTGCGGCCGAAGTGGCAAAGCTTTTCTAGCATCGCTTCTCGGCCTTTTGGCTAAGATCAGGTGCAGTGACCTTACAGTCGCTGCCTTGGTCTTGGCTGAGAGGTGCTTGGGGTACCCGGCTCCTTGGCCTGGGGGGATTGTCTCACCTCTGGTGGGACTTCACCCCCCTGCTGCTATTAGGGAGTCGGATTAGTCCCCTGGCATCCGGTTGCGATCCCCCGGCTATAGGCCGTTTCCCTGTGACTTCCCTTGTGGGAGTACTTCTTCTATTTTCTGTGGTAGGATATACCGACAGTCCTTCATCATGAACTTCATGAAGAACACTATCCGGTTGACCGTGGACCCGAGCAATTCTACAAAGAACACCGTTGTTTTCATCATCCGGGATCTTATTGAAGAAAAGGCTGGAGCAAAACGATCTGAAATCTTCAGCTGTAACGAGTAGTGTTGAGCGATACCTTCCGATATCGGAAAGTATCGGTCTTGGATTGGATCGGCCGATATTCAAAAAATATCGGATATCGCTGATACCGATACCCGATCCCAATGCAAGTCAATAGGACCAAAATATCGGAATTAAAATAAACCCTTTCTTTCCTTGTAGGTTCATTCTACATGAAGGAAAACAACTAAGAATAATGCAGGATGTATTTGGGGAGGTGGCGGAGACATTAAAGTCATAGAGGTTTATCCCAATAAAATAGAATAGCATTATTATTTTTTTTTTAACCCCTTCCCGACCCATGACGCCACGTAGGCGTCATGAAAGTCGGTGCCAATCCGACCCATGACGCCTATGTGGCGTCATGGAAAGATCGCGTCCCTGCAGAGCGGGTGAAAGGGTTAACTCCCATTTCACCCGATCTGCAGGGACAGGGGGAGTGGTAGTTTAGCCCAGGGGGGGGTGGCTTCACCCCCCCCGTGGCTACGATCGCTCTGATTGGCTGTTGAAAGTGAAACTGCCAATCAAAGCGATTTGTAATATTTCACCTATTATAACGGGTGAAATATTACAATCCAGCCATGGCTGATGCTGCAATATCATCGGCCATGGCTAGAAACACTAATGTGCCCCCACCCCACCCCACCGATCGCCCCGCCCAGCCCCCCGATCTGTCCGGTACACTGCTCCGGCTCCCCTCCGTCCTGAGCTCCGCTCCCCCCGTGCTCTTGTCCGCTCCCCCCGTGCTCCAATCACCCTCCCCATGCTCCAACCACCCCCCCTGCACTCCGATCCACCCCCCCTGCAGTCCGATCCACCCCCCGATGCTCCAATGCACTCCCCCGTGCTCCGTTCCACCCCTCCCGCGCTCCGATCCACCCCCCCATGCTCCGATCCCCCCCCACCCCCGTGCTCCCCCCCACCCCATCATACTTACCGATCCTGCCGGGGTCCGTCCGTCTTCTCCCTGGGCGCCGCCATCTTCCAAAATGGCGGGCGCATGCGCAGTGCGCCCGCCGAATCTGCCGGCCGGCAGATTCATTCCAAAGTGCATTTTGATCACTGAGTTAGATTATATCTCAGTGATCAAAATAAAAAAAATAATAAATGACCCCCCCCCCTTTGTCACCCCCATAGGTAGGGACAATAAAAAAATAAAGAATTTTTTTTTCCACTAATGTTAGAATAGGGGTAGGGTTAGGGTTAGGGGTAGGGGTAGGGTTAGGGGTAGGGTTAGGGGTAGGGTTAGGGCTAGGGGTAGGGTTAGGGTTAGGGCTAGGGTTAGGGTTTCTGTATGTGCACACGTATTCTGGTCCTCTGCGGATTTTTCCGCTGCGGATTTGATAAATCCGCAGTGCTAAACCGCTGCGGATTTATGGCGGATTTACCGCGTTTTTTCTGCGCATTTCACTGTGGTTTTACAACTGCGATTTTCTATTTGAGCAGTTGTAAAACCGCTGCGGAATCCACAGAAAGAAGTGACATACTGCGGAATGTAAACCGCTGCGTTTCCGTGCAGTTTCTCCGCAGCATGTGTACAGCGATTTTTGTTTCCCATAGGTTTACATTGAACTGTAAACTCATGGGAAACTGCTGCGAATCCGCCCCGTTTTCCGCAGCGTGTGCACATACCTTTAGAATTAGGCTATGTGCACACGGTGCGGATTTGGCTGCAGATCCGCAGCGGATTGGCCGCTGCGGATTCGCAGCAGTGTTCCATCAGGTTTACAGTACCATGGAAAACCAAATCCGCTGTGCCCATGGTGCGGAAAATACGTTGTATTTTCCGCAGCATGTCAATTCTTTGTGCGGATTCCGCAGCATTTTCCACCTGTTCCTCAATAGGAATCCGCACACGAATCCGCAACGTGGGCACATAGCCTTAGGGTTAGGGTTGGAATTAGGGTTGTGGTTAGGGTTGTGATTAGGGTTATGGCTACAGTTGGGATTAGGGTTAGGGGTGTGTTGGGGTTAGGGTTGTGATTAGGGTTATGGCTACAGTTGGGATTAGAGTTAGGGGTGTGGGGGGTTAGTGTTGGAGGTAGAATTGAGGGGTTTCCACTGTTTAGGCACATCAGGGGTCTCCAAACGCAACATGGCGCCACCATTGATTCCAGCCAATCTCGTATTCAAAAAGTCAAATGGTGCTCCCTCAATTCCGAGCCCCGACGTGTGCCCAAACAGTGGTTTACCCCCACATATGGGGTACCAGCATACTCAGGATAAACTGCGCAACAATTACTGGGGTCCAATTTCTCCTGTTACCCTTGTGAAAATAAAAAAATGCTTGCTAAAACATCATTTTTGAGGAAAGAAAAATGATTTTTTATTTTCACGGCTCTGCGTTGTAAACGTCTGTGAAGCACTTGGGGGTTCAAAGTGCTCACCACATATCTAGATAAGTTCCTTGGGGGGTCTAGTTTCTAAAATGGGGTCACTTGTGGGGGGTTTCTACTGTTTAGGCACACCAGGGGCTCTGCAAACGCAACGTGATGCCCACAGAGCATTCCATCAAAGTCTGCATTTCAAAACGTCACTACTTCACTTCCGAGCCCCGGCATGTGCCCAAACAGTGGTTTACCCCCACATATGGGGTATCACCATACTCAGGAGAAACTGGACAACAAATATTGGGGTCAAATTTCTCCTGTTACCCTTGGGAAAATTAAAAAATTCTGGGCTAAATAATTATTTTTGAGGAAAGAAAACGTATTTATTATTTTCACGGCTCTGCATTATAAACTTCTGTGAAGCACTTGGGGGTTCAAAGTGCTCACCACACATCTAGATAAGTTCCTTTCGGGGTCTAGTTTCCAAAATGGGGTCACTTGTGGGGGGTTTCTACTGTTAAGCCACATCAGGGGCTCTGCAAACGCAATGTGACGCCCACAGAGCATTCCATCAAAGTCTGCATTTCAAAACGTCACTACTTCACTTCCGAGCCCCGGCATGTGCCCAAACAGTGGTTATTCATCTTCTTCTTCATCTTCTACCTATTTTTTTTTTTATTACATTCTTCATATTCATTTTATTCAACTATTATTATTCTTCCTATTCTACTTCATCATCATATTCTCATTTGTGACAGGCATTCCCGTAGTTGTTATCTATAAAAGTTTGAAGATTACACCTTCCATTCTGCCAGTCACAAAAGTTACATTTGTCCGTGTTCAGTTTGGCCTGCAGCATCAGGCTTTATCCAGGGGCACCACGAGGAGGAACGGACTCACCCCCATACACTGCTTAGTCTTCTTCTGCATATAATTTAGATAATATCTTTTGCTCTGATATTAAGTGCTATGCTTAATGTTCTTCTGCTCTTTGTTCTGCAGCCTCTTGTTCTTCTGCTTCTCGGTCTTCCATGTCGTCGTCTCCAGGGTCGTCGTCTCCAGGGTCGTCGTCTCCGCCGTCGTCGTCGTCATCGGGGTGGTCTTCCGGGTCGTCGACTTTAGGGTCTTCAACTTGGAAATGTAGCAGAAGGTACAAGAAGGCTGAGAAAATGCCAAGAACCAGCTGATGGAACTGGAACTCGGATGGCTACCCGAAGGTTCAAGAGCCTATGGAACTACCGAGGACCAGCTGACGTTACTGGAACCCGGTTACTAAGCAGAAGGTACCCGTGCTAAAAAGCACTACCAAGGACCGCCTGACGTTGGCGGAACTCGGATACCCAGAAGGAGGCACCTAAGCCAAAGGCTCTGCCCGGAACCAGCTGACGTTACTGGAACCAGGATGGGGAGCAGAAGGTACAAGAGCAAAAGACACTGCCGAGAACCAGCTGACGGTACTGAAACCCGGATGGGTAGCCGAAGGTCCAAGAGCCAATGGAACTACAGAGGACCAGCTGACGTTACGGGAAACCGGTTACTAAGCAGGAGGTACCCGTGCCTGAAAGCACTACCAAGGACCACCTGACGTTGGTGGAACTTGGATACCCAGAAGGAGGCACCTAAGCCAAAGGCTCTGCCCGGAACCAGCTGACGGTACTGGAACCAGGATGGGGAGCAGAAGGTACAAGAGCAAAAGACACTGCCGAGAACCAGCTGATGGTGCTGGAACCAGGATGTGGACCAGAAGGTCCACAGGAGAGGAGAGAACAGCTAGGCCGCGAGGCAGCCGCAGTTACCGAACCCCAACAGTCCTACAGGGGGAGCTTGGCCTACTGGCACTACAGAACCAGCCTTGACTGCCAATTCACGCAGCCCACATAGGAAGCTCCTAAATTGGAGGCACCCTGGAGTTGGCTAACTCGACCGCAACACGACGGGGCAACGCATAGGTGTCTCAGTGAGTTTGACAGTACCCGGAAACAGCTGACAGTGCTGGAACCAGGCTGGGCACGAGGGAGTACCCGTGACAAAAACACTGCTGGGAACCAGCTGGCGGTGCTGGAACCTGGATGCGTTGCCCCAGTGTGCAAGAGCCAATGGCACCGAGGACCAGCTGACGGTGCTGGAACCCGGTTACTAAGCTGTAGGTGCCCGCGCTTAAAAGCACTACCAAGGACCGCCTGGTGTTGGCGGAACTCGGATACCCAGGAGGAGGCACCTAAGCCAAAGGCTCGGCCCGGAACCAGCTGACGGTGCTGGAACCAGGTGGTGGACCCGAAGGTCCACAGGAGAGGAGAGAACAGCTAGGCCGCGAGGCAGCCGCAGTTACCGAACCCCAACAGTTCTACAGGGGGAGCTTGGCCTACTGGCACTACAGAACCAGCCTTGACTACCAATTCACGCAGCCCACATAGGAAGCTCCTAAACTGGAGGCACCCTGGAGTTGGCTAACTCGACCGCAACACGATGGGGCAAGCATAGGCGTCTCAGTGAGCTTGACACTACCCGGAAACAGCTGACAGTGCTGGAAACAGGCTGGGCACCAGGGAGTACCCGTGACAAAAACACTGCCGGGAACCAGCTGGCGGTGCTGGAACCCGGATGCGTTGCCCCAGTGTGCAAGAGCCAATGGCACCGAGGACCAGCTGACGGTGCTGGAACCCAGTTACTAAGCTGTAGGTGCCCGCGCTTAAAAGCACTACCAAGGACCGCCTGGCGTTGGCGGAACTCGGATACCCAGGAGGAGGCACCTAAGCCAAAGGCTCTGCCCGGAACCAGCTGACGGTGCTGGAACCAGGTGGTGAACCCGAAGGTCCACAGGAGAGGAGAGAACAGCTAGGCCGCGAGGCAGCCGCAGTTACCGAACACCAACAGTCCTACAGGGGGAGCTTGGCCTACTGGCACTACAGAACCAGCCTTGACTGCCAATTCACGCAGCCCACATAGGAAGCTCCTAAACTGGAGGCACCCTGGAGTTGGCTAACTCGACCGCAACACGACGGGGCAACGCATAGGCGTCTCAGTGAGTTTGACAGTACCCGGAAACAGCTGACGGTGCTGGAACCAGGCTGGGCACGAGGGAGTACCCGTGACAAAAACACTGCTGGGAACCAGCTGGCGGTGCTGGAACCCGGATGCGTTGCCCCAGTGTGCAAGAGCCAATGGCACCGAGGACCAGCTGACGGTGCTGGAACCCGGTTACTAAGCTGTAGGTGCCCGCGCTTAATAGCACTACCAAGGACCGCCTGGCATTGGCGGAACTCGGATACCCAGGAGGAGGCACCTAAGCCAAAGGCTCGGCCCGGAACCAGCTGACGGTGCTGGAACCAGGTGGTGGACCCGAAGGTCCACAGGAGAGGAGAGAACAGCTAGGCCGCGAGGCAGCCGCAGTTACCGAACCCCAACAGTCCTACAGGGGGAGCTTGGCCTACTGGCACTACAGAACCAGCCTTGACTACCAATTCACGCAGCCCACATAGGAAGCTCCTAAACTGGAGGCACCCTGGAGTTGGCTAACTCGACCGCAACATGACGGGGCAACGCATAGGCGTCTCAGTGAGTTTGACAGCCCCGGAAACAGCTGACGGTGCTGGAACCAGGCTGGGCACGAGGGAGTACCCGTGACAAAAACACTGCCGGGAACCAGCTGGCGGTGCTGGAACCCGGATGCATTGCCCCAGTGTGCAAGAGCCAATGGCACCGAGGACCAGCTGACGGTGCTGGAACCCGGTTACTAAGCTGTAGGTGCCCGCGCTTAAAAGCACTACCAAGGACCGCCTGGCGTTGGCGGAACTCGGATACCCAGGAGGAGGCACCTAAGCCAAAGGCTCTGCCCGGAACCAGCTGACGGTGCTGGAACCAGGTGGTGAACCCGAAGGTCCACAGGAGAGGAGAGAACAGCTAGGCCGCGAGGCAGCCGCAGTTACCGAACACCAACAGTCCTACAGGGGGTGCTTGGCCTACTGGCACTACAGAACCAGCCTTGACTGCCAATTCACGCAGCCCACATAGGAAGCTCCTAAACTGGAGGCACCCTGGAGTTGGCTAACTCGACCGCAACACGACGGGGCAACGCATAGGCGTCTCAGTGAGTTTGACAGTACCTGGAAACAGCTGACGGTGCTGAAACCAGGCTGGGCACGAGGGAGTACCCGTGACAAAAACACTGCCGGGAACCAGCTGGCGGTGCTGGAACCCGGATGCGTTGCCCCAGTGTGCAAGAGCCAATGGCACCGAGGACCAGCTGACGGTGCTGGAACACGGTTACTAAGCTGTAGGTGCCCGCGCTTAAAAGCACTACCAAGGACCACCTGGCGTTGGCGGAACTCGGATACCCAGGAGGAGGCACCTAAGCCAAAGGCTCGGCCCGGAACCAGCTGACGGTGCTGGAACCAGGTGGTGGACCCGAAGGTCCACAGGAGAGGAGAGAACAGCTAGGCCGCGAGGCAGCCGCAGTTACCGAACCCCAACAGTCCTACAGGGGGAGCTTGGCCTACTGGCACTACAGAACCAGCCTTGACTACCAATTCTCGCAGCCCACATAGGAAGCTCCTAAACTGGAGGCACCCTGGAGTTGGCTAACTCGACCGCAACACGACGGGGCAAGCATAGGCGTCTCAGTGAGCTTGACACTAACCGGAAACAGCTGAAGGTGCTGGAACCAGGCTGGGCACGAGGGAGTACCCGTGACAAAAACACTGCCGGGAACCAGCTGGCGGTGCTGGAACCCGGATGCATTGCCCCAGTGTGCAAGAGCCAATGGCACCGAGGACCAGCTGACGGTGCTGGAACCCGGTTACTAAGCTGTAGGTGCCCGCGCTTAAAAGCACTACCAAGGACCGCCTGGCGTTGGCGGAACTCGGATACCCAGGAGGAGACACCTAAGCCAAAGGCTCGGCCCGGAACCAGCTGACGGTGCTGGAACCAGGTGGTGGACCCGAAGGTCCACAGGAGAGGAGAGAACAGCTAGGCCGCGAGGCAGCCGCAGTTACCGAACCCCAACAGTCCTACAGGGGGAGCTTGGCCTACTGGCACTACAGAACCAGCCTTGACTACCAATTCTCGCAGCCCACATAGGAAGCTCCTAAACTGGAGGCACCCTGGAGTTGGCTAACTCGACCGCAACACGACGGGGCAAGCATAGGCGTCTCAGTGAGCTTGACACTAACCGGAAACAGCTGACGGTGCTGGAACCAGGCTGGGCAAGAGGGAGTACCCGTGACAAAAACACTGCCGGGAACCAGCTGGCGGTGCTGGAACCCGGATGCGTTGCCCCAGTGTGCAAGAGCCAATGGCACCGAGGACCAGCTGACGGTGCTGGAACCCGGTTACTAAGCTGTAGGTGCCCGCGCTTAATAGCACTACCAAGGACCGCCTGGCGTTGGCGGAACTCGGATACCCAGGAGGAGGCACCTAAGCCAAAGGCTCGGCCCGGAACCAGCTGACGGTGCTGGAACCAGGTAGTGGACCCAAAGGTCCACAGGAGAGGAGAGAACAGCTAGGCCGCGAGGCAGCCGCAGTTACCGAACCCCAACAGTCCTACAGGGGGAGCTTGGCCTACTGGCACTACAGAACCAGCCTTGACTACCAATTCACGCAGCCCACATAGGAAGCTCCTAAACTGGAGGCACCCTGGAGTTGGCTAACTCGACCGCAACACGACGGGGCAAGCATAGGCGTCTCAGTGAGTTTGACAGTACCCGGAAACAGCTGACGGTGCTGGAACCAGGCTGGGCACGAGGGAGTACCCATGACAAAAACACTGCCGGGAACCAGCTGGCGGTGCTGGAACCCGGATGCGTTGCCCCAGTGTGCAAGAGCCAATGGCACCGAGGACCAGCTGACGGTGCTGGAACCCGGTTACTAAGCTGTAGGTGCCCGCGCTTAAAAGCACTACCAAGGACCGCCTGGCGTTGGCAGAACTCGGATACCCAGGAGGAGGCACCTAAGCCAAAGGCTCGGCCCGGAACCAGCTGACGGTGCTGGAACCAGGTGGTGAACCCGAAGGTCCACAGGAGAGGAGAGAACAGCTAGGCCGCAGTTACCGAACCCCAACAGTCCTACAGGGGGAGCTTGGCCTACTGGCACTACAGAACCAGCCTTGACTGCCAATTCACGCAGCCCACATAGGAAGCTCCTAAACTGGAGGCACCCTGGAGTTGGCTAACTCGACCGCAACACGACGGGGCAACGCATAGGTGTCTCAGTGAGCTTGATACTACCCAGAAACAGCTGACGGTGCTGGAACCAGGATGCGTTGCCTATTAAAGATTGTCTTCCTACAGCCCCAACTAGCGGTGTTGGAGCAAAGGGTATCAGGGGGGGCAGAGTGTAGGCCGAAGCCTGCACTGGAGGCAGCTTTGTGTCTGCGTTGCGTTTGCAGGACACTTTGCCGGCTACACAGTGGGGGAACAGCTGGCGCTGCTAAACCCCACTGACACATTGGCGGGTGTTTTTCTCTGTGCAGCTAGCACTTCCGGGCAAAAACTAGCGGTGTTAGAGCCCAGGGGCAGCAGGAGGAGGAGAGGAGCAGAGTGTAGGCCGAAGCCTAGTTGAACCAATTTCAAAGGAAACCTTTAACCCCCCTCAGGTGTTACAAAGTACAAGAGCCACACCTTGTGCAGCATTAATGCTGCACAAGTGAAAGGTTGCTCTATTAATTTGTCTACTTGCACACGCTGAATGAAAGACGTACACTATTTAGCCCATTATACTGTCAAACAGTAGTGGAGGCGTGACTCGTCTTTTTAAGGAGACGCAGCACAGGTGTCCCAAATAACGCCTTGGTGCTTGGCGCAGCTTCCTGAGCGTTGTTATTTGATGTACAGGAGTCTACGCTTTTGTGTTATTCCTTGGCAATGCCCTGTTAGCGCTGCCCGTCTTATGACCTCATGAAATGTTGGCCGGTGCGGTTAACGATGGTCATAAATCACAGACCCACAGTGCCTTTTCATAAAGTCACACTGTGGTGCTGGGATTCGTGGCCTTGAGCAGTAAATTTTTTCGCCGCTCACACACGTCCTTACAACTGCTTCAGACTGGGCGGCCTCTGCTGATCCCTTCTCGCATTCCGCGGCCATGAGGCCGCACAGTCTGAAGAAGGCGGAAGGAGATGAGTTAAGACAGGCGAACATATGCACTGCTCGTGCCCATAAACCACACCCTCGCTGACAAAATAAATAAGACACCGAGGGGCGTTGTTTCTAGCAGGGCGGACGCACAGGCGCAGCCAGCGAACCGATGATGTCAACAGACGGGCAGCGCTACCAAGGGTGGTGCTGCGTATCATTAGAAAGGAAAGTCACAACTCAGGGACAGTGGAATGGTCTCAATGAGACACATTTTGTACGTGTTGAGCTCCACGTGGGCAAGTAGAAAAAGTCAGCCACCTTGTACAAATGCAGCATTACTGCTGTACAAGGTGGCTGTTATGCATAGAAACACCTGGGGGTGGGGGGCAGGCTCCCTTCAATTTCAGTTCATGTGCCTGCGTGGCGTTTGCAGGTCACGTTGCCGGCTACACAGCAGGGGAACAGCTGGCGGTGCTGAACCCCACTGACACATTGGCGGGTGTTTTTCTCTGTGCAGCTAGCAGTTCCGGGCAAAAACTAGCGGTGTTAGAGCCCAGGGTCAGCAGGAGGAGGAGAGGAGCAGAGTGTAGGCCGCAGCCTGCACTGGTGGCAGCTTTTGTTCGGTTGTGCCAGCGTGGCTTGTGCTGGACACGTTGCCGACTACACAGCAGGGGAACAGCTGGCGGTGCTGAACCCCAGTGACACATTGGCGGGTGTTTTTGTCTGTGCAGCTAGCACTTCCGGGCAAAAACTAGCGGTGTTAGAGCCCAGGGTCAGCAGGAGGAGGAGAGGAGCAGAGTGTAGGCCGAAGCCTGCACTGGTGGCAGCTTTTGGTCTGTTGTGCCAGCGTGGCTTGTGCTGGACACGTTGCCGACTACACAGCAGGGGAACAGCTGGCGGTGCTGAACCCCACTGACACAATGGTGGGTGTTTTTCTCTGTGCATCCAGCACTTCCGGGCCCCAACTGGCGTAGTTAGAGCCCAGGGTCTGCTGGAGGAGCAGAGTGTAGGCCGAAGCCTAATTGAACCAATTTCAAAGGTAACCTTTAACCCACCCTCAGGTGTTACAATGTTGAAGAGCCACACCTTGTGCAGCAGTAAAGCTCCACAAGTTAAAGGCTGCTCTTTAAGTTTTGCTCATTGCACACGCAGAATGAAAGACGTACACAATTTTGCCCATTGTACAGTAAAACTGTATTGGAGGCGTGACTTTTCTTTTTAAGGAGACACAGCACAGGTGCACATAAATAACGCCTTGGTGCTGGGCGCAGCCTCCTCAGCGTTGTTATTTGCTGTACAGGAGTCTGCGCTATTGTGATCCCTTGGGCATGCGCTGTGAGCGCTGCCTGTCTTCTCACCTCATTTCATGTTGGCCGGTGCGTGTAGCAATGGGCATGAATCCCAGACCCGCAGTGTCTTTCAATAAAGTCACACTGCAGAGCTGGGATTTGTGGCCTGGCGCAGTAAATATGTTCGCCGCTCACACATGTCCTTACACCTGCTTCAGACTGGGCGGCCTCAGCTAATCCCTTATCGCCTACCACGGCCATGAGGCCGCACAGTCTGAAGAAGGTGGAAGGAGATGAGTGAAGACAGGCGAACATATGCCCTGCACATGCCCATCAATCACACCCTCACAGCCAAAATATATGAGACAACGAGGGGGGTTGTGTCGGGCAGGGCGGACGCACAGGCACAGGCAGCCAACCAATGATGTCAGAAGACGGGCAGCGCTACCAAGGGGGGTGCTGCGTGTCATTAAAAAGGAAAGTCACACCTCAGGGACATTGTAATGGTCTGTTATGAGACACATATTTTGTACTTGTTTAATTCAACGTGGGCAAAGAGAAAAAGTCAGCCACCTTGTACAAATGCAGCGTTACTGCGGTACAAGGTGGCTGTTATACATAGAAACACCTAGGGGTGGGGGGCAGGCTCCCTTCAATTTCAGTTCATGTGCCTGCGTGGCGTTTGCAGGTCACGTTGCCGGCTACACAGCAGGGGAACAGCTGGCGGTGCTGAACCCCACTTACACAATGGCGGGTGTTTTTCTCTGTGCAGCCAGCACTTCCGGGCAAAAACTAGCGGTGTTAGAGCCCAGGGTCAGCAGGAGGAGGAGAGGAGCAGAGTGTCGGCCGAAGCCTGCACTGGTGGCAGCTTTTGGTCTGTTGTGCCAGCGTGGCTTGTGCTGGACACGTTGCCGACTACACAGCAGGGGAACAGCTGGCGGTGCTGAACCCCACTAACACATTGGCTGGTGTTTTTCTCTGTGCAGTTAGCACTTCCGGGCAAAAACTAGCAGTGTTAGAGCCCAGGGGCAGCAGGAGGAGGAGAGGAGCAGAGTGTAGGCCAAAGCCTAGTTGAACCAATTTCAAAGGTAACCTTTAACCCCCCCTCAGGTGTTACAAAGTACAAGAGCCACACCTTGTGCAGCATTAATGCTGCACAAGTCAAAGGTTGCTCTATTAATTTGTCTACTTGCACACGCTAAATGAAACATGTACACAATTTAGCCCATTATACAGTCAAACTGTAGTGGAGGCGTGATTTGTCTTTTTAAGGAGACGCAGCACAGGTGTCCCAAATAACACCTTGGTGCATGGGCGCAGCTTCCTGAGCATTGTTATTTGCTGTACAGGAGTCTGCGCTCTTGTTATCCCTTGGCCATGCGCTGTTAGTGCTGCCTGTCTTCTGACCTCATTTCATGTTGGCCGTTGCGGTTAGCGATGGCCATGAATCCCAGACCCACAGTGTGTTTTCAAAAATTCACACTGCGTGGCTGGGATTCGTGGCCTTGTGCAGTAAATGTTTTTGCCGCTCACACATGTCCTTACACCTGCTTCAGACTGGGCGGCCTCATCTGATCCCTTATCGCATGCCTTGGCCATGAGGCCGCACAGTCTGAAGAAGGCGGAAGGAGATGAGTGAACACAGGCAAACATATGCACTGCACATGCCCATCAATCACACCCTCGCTGTCAAAATAAATCAGACACCGAGGGGCGTTGTTTCCAGCAGGGCAGACACACAGGCGCAGCCAGCTAACCAATGATGTCAAAAGACGGGCAGCGCTACCAAGGGTGGTGCTGCGTATCATTAGAAAGGAAAGTCACACCTCAGGGACAGTGGAATGGTCTCAATGAGACACATTTTGTACGTGTTGAGTTCAACGTTGGCAAGGAGAAAAAGTCAGCCACCTTGTACAAATGCAGCATTACTGCTGTACAAGGTGGCTGTTATACATAGAAACACCTTGGGGTGGGTGGCAGGGTCCCTTTAATTTCAGCTCATGTGCCTGCGTGGCGTTTGCAGGTCACGTTGCCGACTACACAGCAGGGGAACAGCTGGCGGTGCTGAACCCCACTGACACATCAGCTAGTGTTTTTTCTGTGTAGACAACACTTCCAGGTGGCAACTGACAGTGTTGAAACCCAGGGAATCAAAGAGGAGCAGAGTGTAGGCCGAAGCCTGCAGTGGAGCAAGTTGAAAGGGAACCTTTAACCCCCCCCATTTGTTGCTGAAAGAGCCATCTTGTACAGCAGTAATACTGCACATGGAAAATGGTGGCTCCTAAAATTATGCTCCTTGCAAACGCTGAAGTACACACTCATATAATGTGTCCCCTCACACCGTCAAACCGTCACGGAAGTGAGACTTTCCTTTGTAATGTGACACAGCACAGCCGTCATTCCAACCCCCTTGGTGCCGTGCGCCACCTCCTCAACGTTGTTTGGTTCTGTCACGGAGCCCGCGCTGTAATGTTATCCCTTGGCCATGCACAGTTAGCGGTGCCCGTCTTCTGACATAATTTAGGTGTCAGGCTGGCAGTGCCTGTGCGTCAAAGCTGCCCAAGATACAACCTCGCAGTGTCATCTAATGTAATCCCACTGCGGGCCAGGGATCCATGGGCATGCGCAGTGCATATCATCGCCTCTCACTCACCTCCTTCCTGCATCTTCAAAATGTGCGGCGTCACGGCCGTGGCATGCTATTAGGGATCAGCTGACGCCGCCTAGTCTGAAGAAGCGTGAAGAAGGGGAGTGAGAGGCTAGTATATGCACTGCGCATGGCCATGGATACCAGGCCCACTGTGGGATCACATTAGACGACACTGCGAGGTGTCATTTCAGGCAGCGTGGACGCACAGGCGCAGCCAGGACGACAACAAATTATGTCAGAGGACGGGCAGCGCAAACTGTGCATGGCCAAGGGATAACATAACAGCGCAGGGTCCATGATGGAATCAAACAACGCTAAGGAGGCAGCGCACGGTGCCAAGGGGGTAGGAATGACGGCTGTGCTGCGTCACATTACAAAGGAAAGTCCCACCTCCGGGACGGTTGGACGGTGTGAGGGGACACATTACATGAGTGTGTAGTTCAGCGTTTCCAAGGAGCATAATTTCAAGAGCGACCTTTTCCTTGTGCAGTATTAGTGCTGCACAAGGTGGCTCTTTCAGTAACAAACGCCTGGGGGGGGGGGGGGGGAGACAGGTCCCCTTACATTTTAGTAGTGCCAGCGTGGCGGTCGCATGACACGTTGCCGGATACACAGCTGGGGATCAGCTGACGTTACTGAACCCCAATAACAGAGGAGCGACTGTTGACTGTGCAGACAGCACTTCCAGGCACCAACTGGCGGTGTTAGAGCCCAGGGACAGCAGGAGAAGCAGATTGGAGGTATTGCCGCACACACAGCTGGGGATCAGCTGACGTTACTGAACCCCAATAACAGAGGAACGACTGTTGACTGTGCACACAGCACTTCCAGGCACCAACTGGCGGTGTTAGAGCCCGGGGACAGCAGGAGGAGCAGAGGAACAGAGTGTAGGCTGAAGCCTGATTGGAGCAAGTTGAAAGGGAACCTTTAACCCCCCCCCCCCCCAAGACGTTTGTAGCTGAAAGAGCCATCTTGTGCAGCACTAAGGATGCAAAAGGAAAATGTTGCTCTTTTAATTATGCTCCTTGCAAACACAGAAGTAAACACTAAAAATGTGTCACCTTATACCGTAAGACCGTCCCAGAGGTGGGAATTTCCTTCGTAATGGGACGCAGCACAGCTGCCATTCCTATCCCCTTGGTGCCGTGCGCTGCCTCCTCAGCTTTGTTTTAAGCTGTCATGGAGCCTGCGCTGTTCTGTTATCCCTTGGCCATGCCCTATTAGCGCTGCCTGTCTTCTGACATAATTTGGTGTCAGGCTGTCAGTGCCTGTGCGTCCACGCTGCTCCAGATCTCACCTCGCAGTGTCGTCTAATGTAATCCCACTGCAGGCCTTGGATCCATGGGCATGCACAGTGCATATCCTCGACTCTCACTCCCCTCCTTCCCTCTTCTTCAGACTGTGCGGCGTCATGGCCGTGGCATGCTATTAGGGATCAGCTGACGGCGCACAGTCTAAAGAAGGCGGAGGGAGATGGGCGAGAGCCCGAGGTGAAGATATGCACTGCGCATGCCCATGGATCCCAGGCTCGCAGTGTGATTCAATCAGAAGACACTGCGAGGCGGGTTCTCGGGCAGCGCGGGCGCACAGGCACAGCCATCCTGACACCAAATTATGTCAGAAGACAGGCAGCGCAAACTGGCCATGGCCAAGGGATAACAGAACAGTGCAGGCTCCGTGACAGCTTAAAACAACGCTGAGGAGGCAGCGCATGGCACCAAGGGGGTAGGAATGACGCCTGTGCTGCGTCACATTATGAAGGAAAGTCCCAGCTCCGGGATGGTATAATGGTATCAGTGAACACATTTTATAAGTGTTAAGTTCTGCGTGTGCAAGGAGCTAAAATAAAAGAGCTACCTTTTCCTTGTGCAACATTACTGCTGCACAAGATGGCTCTTTCAGTAACAAACGCCGAGGGGGGGGGGGGCAGGTTCCCTTACATTTAGGTTGTTGTGCCAGCGTGGCAGTCGCAGGACACATTGCCGGCTACACAGCAGGGGATCAGCTGACGTTACTGAAACCCAATAACACTGGGTCTTATGTTTTGACTGTGCAGCCTGCACTTCTGAGCCGCAACTGGCGGTGTTGGAGCCCAGGAATAGCAGTTCAGGTGGTAGAAAGATGAACACATCAGGAGACCTGGATGACACCCAATTACTTAATCAGGCAGAGGAGTGGCAAATTCCTGCGAGATCCAGGCCTGGTTCATTTTCAGGAAAGTAAGCCGGTCAACGTTATCGGAGGATAGTCGCATGCGACGGTCTGTTAGTACACCACCTGCGGCACTAAAGACACGTTCCGATAAGACACTAGCCGCAGGGCAAGCCAGCACCTCCAATGCATACTGGCTTAGCTCTGGCCATGTATCCAGCTTAGAGACCCAAAACTTGAACGGGGAAGAGCCGTCTGGGAGTACACTAAGAGGGCAAGCCATTTAGTCTGTCACCATCTGACGGAACCGTTGCCTCCTGCTGACTGGAGCCGCCGGTGATGGTGTAGACATTTGGGGCGGGCACACAAAAGTTTTCCACAGTTGTGCCATACTGGGCTTGCCTTGGGCAGAGGCACTGCTTCTGCTCCCTCTTTGTGCAGAGCCTCCTCCTCCACTGCCTCGACGCACTGAGCTGCTTTGTAAAGCACTAGCAGCACTCCTCTCAGTTGGACTGGAGAAGATGATGGAATTCACCAGTGTGTCGTGGTACTCCCGCATTTTACGCTCCCGTGTCAACGCCGGGATGAGGTTTTGGACATTGTCACGGTAGCGAGGATCGAGGAGGGCGTACACCCAATAATCAGGCACATTGAGAATGTGGTCGATGCGGCGGTCGTCTCTCAGGCACTGCAACATGAAATCAACCATGTGCTGCAGACTGCCAACTGGCCCAGAAACGCTGTCCCCTGCTTGAGACATGATCTCTGCCTGCTCTTCATCACCCCACCCTCGCTGTACACACTGACCACTGGACAATGGTGTAACTCCCTCCTCTGGACGTAGCTCTTCCTCGTCCATTGACTCCTCCTCATCATCCTCACAAAGGTCCCCTGCCGACCCCTTTGTGAGGAACCACGTGGTGCTGACTGTCCAGAACCTGATGGAAAAGGTGACTCCTCATCCTCCACCTCTTCCACATCATCCCTTATCCCTTGCAGGGTTTCTTGAAGCAAGCAGATAAGGGGGACAGTCATGCTGACTAGTGCATCATCTGCACTTGCCATCCGCGTGGAATAATCGAAAGGACGCAAAACCTGGCAGACGTCCTTCATAGTGGCCCACTCTGTGGTTGTGAAGTCTGAGCGGCGCTGACTGCGACTTTTTTGCGCCTGATGCAGCTGGTACTCCATTACTACTTGCTGCTGCTCACACAACCGCTCCAACATATGTAACGTGGAATTCCACCTGGTAGGTAGGTAACATATGATGCGATGTTCAGGAAGGCGAAACCGACGCTGCAGAGCAGCAATGCGGGATCTTGCCAAGCTGGAACGCCGCAAGTGAGCACACTCTAGGCGGGCCTTGTGCAGAAGTGCATCAAGATCCGGATAGTCCCTCAGAAAACTCTGCACAACCAAATTGAGCACATGTGCCAGACATGGGATGTGAGTGAGGTTGCCAAGGCCTAAAGCTGCCACCAGATTTCGGCCATTGTCACACACTACCATGCCTGGCTGGAGATTCACTGGCACAAACCACACATCGCTCTCCTGCTCTAGGGCATTCCAGAGCTCCTGCGCTGTGTGGCTTCGATTCCCCAAAGAAACTAATTTCAAGACGGCCTGCTGACGTTTGGCCACGGCTGTGCTCATGTCAGTCGTAACAGGTAAACGTTCACGGGTCCATGTGGAGGTGGACTGTGACGGATCCTGCAGCGATGAATCTGAGGCACTGGTGTAAGAGGAGGAGTCAATGCGTACAGACTGGATTCCTGCAATCCTTGGAGTGGGCAGGACACGTCCTGCGCCACTCGCACGGTCTGTACCCGGCTCAACAACATTAACCCAATGGGCAGTGACGGAAAGGTATCGCCCCTGTCCATGTTGACTGGTCCACGCATTGGTGGTGAGGTGGACCTTGCTACTGACGGCGTTCAGTAGCGCGTGTTTTATTTGTCCCTCCACATGCTTGTGCAGGGCAGGGACAGCTTGCCTGCTGAAGTAAAAGCGGCTGGGCACCTTGTACTGTGGGACTGCCAATGCCATCAAGTCACGGAAGCTGTCAGTCTCCACCAGCCTGAATGAGAGCATTTCCAGGGACAGAAGTTTGGCAATGCCTGCATTCAGAGCCTGTGCTCGGGGGTGGTTTGCCGAGAATGCCCGCCTTTTCTCCCATGCCTGTACTACCGATGGCTGTAGACTAGGCTGGGAGTATGAGGATGACTGGGAACGTGGTACTGTGGGTGGAATTACACTAGGTCTCTGGACAACAGTGCCAGAGGTTCTTCCATGGCGATCCAAGGAGGAAGCCGAACCAGCTGTGCGTGAGCTGGAGGAAGAAGCAACACGAGCTGAAGAGGTGGTAGCTGCCGCTGTTGGTTGGCCTAGGTCTTCAGTGTGTTTTTGTAACTCCACCGCGTGCCTGGTCCGCACATGTTTCCACATATTTGTGGTATTGAGGTTGCTGACACTTTTACCTCTTTTTACTTTCTGATGACACAGCTTGCATTTGACAAAACAAATGTCATCTGCAACTGTGTCAAAAAAGGACCAGGCACTGCAAGTCTTGGGAGTGCCCTTTTTGGCTTTTGAAAGAGACAGGCTCCTAACTGGTGCCAAAGTGGAGGCTACAGGCTCCGCAGTCTTCCCCCTCCCTCTCCCTCTTTGGCCCGTTAGGGAAATCTCTTCCTCTGAGCTGCTCCCACCACCTTCCTGTTCCTCACGCCACGTTGGGTCAAGGACCTCATCATCTCCACTACCCTCTGCCACCAACTGCTCCTCCTGGGTAGTCTCGGTAGCACAGTACGCACCAGAAAGCGGCACCTGAGTTTCATCATCAGATGCGTACTGCGCTGTGGTCACCACAGGCACTGACCCACCCGCCTCTTCAGAGTCAGAGAGACAAAGCTGTTGGGCATCACTGCACACTGCCTCTTCTTCCATTTCTCCAATACTGCTTGGCTGGCCCCCTGTTTCCAAGCCAAGAGATTCAGAGAACAGAAGTAGAGACGGCTCCTGTCCTGGGCTCTCTGACTGCCTGGCCAATTTGGCAGGTGGTGAAGAGACAGATGGCTGCTCTCCAGTGGTCTGTGCCTGAGAGGATGTGGCGCTAATTGAAGTCGATGCGTTAGCTGCCATCCATCCGACAACGGCTTCAATTTGATCTTCACGCAGCAGCGGTGCACGGCGCTCTCCGACAAAGCTGCGCATGAAGGACTGTTCCCTGCTGAAACTGGGTGATGATGAGTCACCGGTGCCCGCAGCAGGCACAGAATCACCACGTCCTCTCCCTGCTCCTCTCCCTGCTCCACGCCCACGCCCACGACCCTTACTCCCTGCCCTCTTCATCTTGGTTGACAGATAAAGATAAGCAGAAAGTACTAAGGCCTTAGTGTGCTTATTCCTGAAATGCTCCTCCTAACAGGTGTAAGAAACACTAATGTTGTAAAGTGTGGACTAGACTTTATTATTGATAAAATGTGGCCTACACAAGTGTTAAGTGGTGTTTGGTGAACTTTACTTTTTTTTTTGTGTGCAGATCGGGCTACAGAGCGAGTTTAACTCACACGGAGACCGTGCAGAAAGCCGTAAACGGCGCTGCAAGGCCCAAAAACCCTCCTCTAGGTTATCCTATCTAGTGTTTTTCCACTATTTTGCTGGAGACGGGTGGAAAGACACTAATAGGAAATTGTTTACAAAATTTTCAACAGGCTGCACTAGTTGAAAAAAAGGACAAGTTATTTAACGGTATGAGGCAGTGACAAATCCTGAGCTGAATACAACGGGCTGTGGCTGCACACAGACTACAGGGCGAGCTGCGCTCACACGGAGACCGTGCAGACAGCCGTAAACGGCGCTGCAAGGCCCAAAAACCCTCCTCTAGGTTATCCTATCTAGTGTTTTTCCACTATTTAGCTGGAGACGGGTGGAAAGACACTAATAGGAATTTTTTAAATAATTTTTAAACAGGCTGCACTAGTTGAAAAAAAGGACAAGTTATTTAACGGTATGAGGCAGTGACAAACCCTGAGCTGAATACAACGGGCTGTGGCTGCACACAGACTACAGGGCGAGCTGCGCTCACACGGAGACCGTGCAGACAGCCGTAAACGGCGCTGCAAGGCCCAAAAACCCTCCTCTAGGTTATCCTATCTAGTGTTTTTCCACTATTTAGCTGGAGACGGGTGGAAAGACACTAATAGGAATTTTTTAAATAATTTTTAAACAGGCTGCACTAGTTGAAAAAAAGGACAAGTTATTTAACGGTATGAGGCAGTGACAAACCCTGAGCTGAATACAACGGGCTGTTGCTGCACACAGACTACAGGGCGAGCTGCGCTCACACAGAGACTGTGCAGACAGCCGTAAACGGCGCTGCAAGGCCCAAAAACCCTCCTCTAGGTTATCCTATCTAGTGTTTTTCCACTATTTTGCTGGAGACAGGTGGAAAGACACTAATAGGAAATTTTTAAAAAATTTTTCAACAGGCTGCACTATTTGAAAAAAGGACAAGTTATTTTACAGTATGAGGCAGTGACAAACCCTGCGCTGAATACAACCGGCTGTGGCTGCACACAGACTACTGGGCGAGCTGCGCTCACACGGAGACCGTGCAGACAGCCGTAAACGGCGCTGCAAGGCCCAAAAACCCCCCTCTAGGTTATCCTATCTAGTGTTTTTCCACTATTTGGCTGGAGACGGGTGAAAAGACACTAATAGGAAATTTTAGAAAAAATGTGCAGCAGGCTGCACTATGAGCAAAAAAGGACAATGGATAGAACTGTGTGAGGCAGTGTGAACCCCCCCTGAGCTGAATACAACCTGGTATATGGCTGCACACAGACTACAGAGTGAGCTGCACACACACACACACACACACAGACCTTGCAGAACGCTGTTAAAACAGCGCTGCAAGGCAAGAGCAAGGTGAACTGAACAGTGAACACAGCGTTTGCTAAATTAGCCTTGGAAAAGCAAAATAAAGCAATTAGCTATCTCAACTGGCCCTCAGTTAGAACACAGCGTCCTGTCCCTAACTGAAATCACAGCAGAGTGAGCGCAAAATGGCGGCAGCATTTTTTATAGTGCAGAGTGACATCATTTCAGCAGCCAATTACAGCCTTGCCAGTACTTACATGCCCACCATGCTAAACAGGATGTGCCCACACTTCCATTCATTCCTCATTGGCTGCTGCGTGCAGTTTGAATTCTGGGAACTTCCGATTCCGGTATCCGATACGCGGGAAGTATCGGAATTCGGTATCGGAATTCCGATACCGCAAATATCGGCCGATACCCGATACTTGCGGTATCGGAATGCTCAACACTAGTAACGAGTTTCCTCGACAAGGTAACTACGATGTGACTTTTGTGGACCAAAACGTTTGCCTGAATGTGTTTGAGGGGTTTCGGGGTAATGCTGAGGATCCTCTTCTGGAAGGAGTTGGCTGGATACCTTTGTTTGGTCTGCAAGAAAAGGAGGTAACTGTAACTGTATATAACCCCTTCACAGATCCTGCTCTATTACAGAGCTTTCTTTCCCAATATTGTGACTATGTGAAAGTAGGAGAACGGCAGGTAAACATTTTAGGAATCTTCAACTGTAAATATGTTTATCGTGTGAAGTTGAAGAGGGACCCTGACAGTGCGGGTGGTTTCAGGCACCCTCCTGCAAATTTCTCTGTGGCCGGTCACAAAGGTTTTTTGACCTACCCAGGACAGCCTCGTTTTTGTAGGAGATGTTTTTGTTTTGGACATGTACAGGCAGAGTGTACTAAAGGACAGTGCTGTTGAAATTGCAGGAAAGAGGGGCATACCACTAACCAATGTCCTTTGCCTAAGACCTGTGATGTCTGTGGGAGTAGTACGCATATGTACAAGGACTGTCCCAAGAGTGCACCTAGGCAGTCGGACAAGGAGCAAATGGAGGAAGAGTTGGCCAGGAGGGAAAGGGTAAGACTTGTAAAAGAGCTTGCAAGGGTGGAGAGGGAGGAGGAAGAGGGAAGGAGGCGGAGTGCGAGTAGAGCCATGCCCCCTCCAGAGAGTGTGAGTCTAAGGCCGAGTTGTTCGGTAGAGAAAGAAGAGGAGGAAAAGAAGAAGAAAAAGAAGGAGAGGAGGGAAGACAAGGAGTTTTGGAGGGCAGCTGCCCGGGTGGAGGCGCATCTTCCTGAAATGGAAGTGCAGTTGTCCGAAGCAAAGGGGCAGTTGCCTGAAATGATGGCCTTTAGTGAGGCAATGGACGCCGCGGAGAGCGATGCGCACATTTCTGGGTTTGACAGCCCTGAGCATCTGTCTAACCCTGAGCATATTGAAGAGTTTGAGTCAGATGACGATCAAGTTGCAAAGAAGAGTCGGCGGGAGGATGTTGGAGATGATGAGGAGTGTTGTGAGTTCTGTTTTTGGGCTCCCTCTGGTGGTTACTGATGGTACTGGGTGACTTGTCCTTCCTGGGTTTCTGGGTTCCACCTGTTCCATCAGCATATGGGAGTTTCCTATTTAACCTGGCTTTGCTGGCATTTCCTCGCCGGTTATCAATGTATCCAGTGTGTCTTGTTACCTCTGCTCCCTGCTCCTAGAACCTTCTGGTCAAGCTAAGTTTGGATTTTCCTGTTTTGGTGTTTTGCTTTATTTGGTTTTTAGTCCAGCCTGCAGATATGTGATTCTTGCTGCTGGTTGCTCTAGTGGGCTGAAATTGCTCCTCATGTACCATGAGTTGGCACATGAGTTCAAGTAATTTCAGGATGGTTTTTTGAAGGGTTTTTCGCTGACCGCGCAGTTCACTTTTGTATCCTCTGCTATCTAGCTTTAGCGGGCCTCATTTTGCTGAAACTGTTTTCATACTGCGTATGTGCTTTCCTCTCATTTCACCGTCATTATATGTGGGGGGCTGCTATTTCTGTGGGGGATTTCTCTGGAGGCAAGAGAGGTCTGTGTTTCTTCTAATAGGGGAAGTTAGATCTTCGGCTGGAGCGAGACGTCTAGGATCATCGTAGGCACGTTCCCCGGCTACTTTTATTTGTGTGTTAGGTTCAGGGTCGCGGTCAGCTCAGGTTCCATCGCCCTAGAGCTTGTTTGTATCTGTGCTTGTCCTTTAGTGATCCCCTGCCATTGGGATCATGACAGTATAACCGGCCCACAAAGTGTTAATTGTATTGGCTGAAGTAGGAGGATAAGTAGTCTGAGGAAGTTTTTTTTTTTTTTCTCTCTTTCCCTCAGAGTTTGCTGCCTAGCCTTATTGCAGCGTGGCTACTTCCTCCTCCTCTTAATCTTTGAATGGCTCTGATCCCAGCTGTTTATCATGGACGTCCAGAGTTTGGCTTCCAGCCTGAATAATCTTGCCACTAAGGTTCAAAATATACAGGATTTTGTTGTACATGCTCCTATGTCTGAACCTAGAATTCCTGTCCCAGAGTTTTTTTCTGGAGATAGATCTCGTTTTCTGAATTTTAGGAACAATTGCAAGTTGTTTCTTTCTTTGAAATCTCGCTCCTCTGGAGACCCTGCTCAGCAAGTCAAGATAATTATATCTTTCCTGCGGGGTGACCCTCAGGATTGGGCATTTGCATTGGCACCAGGGGACCCTGCGTTGCTTAATGCGGATGCGTTTTTTCTGGCATTAGGTTTGCTCTATGAGGAACCTAACCAAGAGATTCAGGCTGAAAAAGCTTTGTTGGCCCTCTCTCAGGGGCAAGATGAAGCAGAAATTTATTGTCAAAAATTTCGGAAGTGGTCGGTACTTACTCAGTGGAATGAGTGCGCTCTGGCTGCAAAGTTTAGAGATGGCCTTTCTGAGGCCATTAAAGATGTTATGGTGGGGTTCCCTGCGCCTGCTGGTCTGAATGAGTCTATGACTATGGCTGTTCAGATTGATCGGCGTTTACGGGAGCGCAAACCTGTGCATCATTTGGCGGTGTCGTCTGAACCGTCACCTGAGATAATGCAATGTGATAGAATTCAGTCCAGAAGTGAACGGCAAAAGTATAGGCGGAAAAAAGGGTTGTGCTTTTATTGTGGTGATTCAGCTCATGTTATATCAGCATGCTCTAAACGCACAATAAAGGTTGATAAGTCTGTTGCCATTAGTACTTTACAGTCTAAGTTCATTCTGTCTGTGACTCTGATTTGTTCATTATCATCCATTTCCGTCGATGCCTATGTGGATTCAGGCGCTATCCTGAGTCTTATGGATTGGTCATTTGCCAATCGCTGTGGGTTTAGTCTGGAGCCTCTGGAAGTCCCTATTCCTTTGAAGGGAATTGACTCTACACCTTTGGCTATGAATAAACCTCAGTACTGGACACAAGTGACCATGCGTATGACTCCCGTTCACCAGGAGGTGATTCGCTTCCTGGTACTGTATAATTTGCATGATGTTCTAGTACTTGGTCTGCCATGGTTACAAACTCATAATCCAGTCCTTGACTGGAAATCAATGTCTGTGTTAAGCTGGGGTTGGCAGGGGGTTCATGATGATGCACCTCCGATTTCTATCGCTTCATCTACTCCTTCTGAGATTCCTGTGTTTTTGTCTGACTATCGGGATGTTTTTGAGGAGCCTAAGCTCAGTTCGCTTCCTCCTCACAGGGATTGCGATTGTGCTATAAATTTAATTCCAGGCAGTAAATTTCCTAAAGGTCGTTTGTTCAATCTGTCAGTGCCAGAGCATACTGCTATGCGGGATTATGTTAAGGAGTCCTTGGAAAAGGGACATATCCGTCCATCTTTGTCCCCTTTGGGAGCAGGTTTTTTTTTCGTGGCCAAAAAAGATGGTTCCTTGAGGCCTTGTATAGATTATCGTCTTTTGAATAAGATTACCGTAAAATATCAGTATCCTTTGCCATTGTTGACTGATTTGTTTGCTCGCATTAAGGGGGCTAAATGGTTCACTAAGATTGATCTTCGGGGTGCGTATAATCTTATACGAATAAAGCAAGGTGATGAGTGGAAAACCGCATTTAATATGCCTGAGGGCCATTTTGAGTATTTGGTAATGCCTTTTGGACTTTCTAATGCTCCTTCAGTTTTCCAGTCCTTTATGCACGATATTTTCCGTGAATATCTGGATAAATTTATGATTGTGTATTTGGATGATATTTTGTTTTTTTCTGATGACTGGGAGTCTCATGTTCAGCAGGTCAGGAAGGTGTTTCAGGTCCTGCGGGCCAATTCCTTGTTTGTAAAAGGCTCAAAGTGTCTCTTTGGAGTCCAGAAGATTTCTTTCTTGGGGTATATTTTTTCCCCTTCTACTATTGAGATGGATCCCGTCAAGGTTCAGGCTATTTGTGACTGGACGCAGCCTACATCTCTTAAGAGTCTACAGAAGTTCTTGGGCTTTGCTAATTTCTATCGTCGTTTTATAACTAATTTTTCTAGGGTTGTTAAGCCTTTGACGGATTTGACTAAGAAGGGTGCTGATGTTGCTAATTGGTCTCCTGCGGCTGTGGAGGCCTTTCAGGAACTTAAGCGCCGGTTTTCTTCTGCTCCTGTGTTGCGTCAGCCAGATGTTTCGCTCCCTTTTCAGGTTGAGGTTGATGCTTCTGAGATTGGAGCGGGGGCGGTTTTGTCACAGAGAAGCTCCGATGGCTCAGTGATGAAGCCATGCGCGTTTTTTTCTAGAAAGTTTTCTCCGGCTGAGCGGAATTATGATGTTGGTAATCAGGAACTTTTGGCCATGAAGTGGGCATTTGAGGAGTGGTGTCATTGGCTAGAGGGTGCTAGAAATCGTGTGGTGGTCTTGACTGATCACAAAAATTTGATTTACCTTGAGTCTGCCAGGCGTCTGAATCCTAGACAGGCTCGTTGGTCACTGTTTTTCTCTCGTTTCAATTTTGTGGTTTCATACCTGCCAGGTTCAAAGAATGTGAAGGCGGATGCTCTTTCTAGGAGTTTTGTGCCTGACTCCCTTGGAAATTCTGAGCCCTCTGGTATCCTTAGGGATGGGGTGATTTTGTCTGCTGTCTCCCCAGACTTGCGACGTGCTTTGCAGGAGTTTCAGGCGGGTAAACCTGATCGTTGTCCGCCTGAGAGACTGTTTGTTCCGGATAATTGGACCAGTAGAGTCATCTCCGAGGTCCATTCTTCTGCGTTGGCAGGTCATCCTGGAATATTTGGTACTAGAGACTTGGTGGCCAGGTCTTTTTGGTGGCCTTCCTTGTCGAGGGATGTGCGTTCTTTTGTGCAGTCTTGTGAGGTTTGTGCTCGGGCTAAGCCTTGCTGTTCTCGGGCCAGTGGATTGCTGTCACCTTTGCCTATCCCGAAGAGGCCTTGGACGCACATTTCCATGGACTTTATTTCGGATCTCCCTGTCTCTCAAAAAATGTCCGTCATCTGGGTTGTGTGTGATCGCTTTTCTAAAATGGTTCATCTGGTACCCTTGCCTAAGTTGCCTTCCTCCTCTGAGTTGGTCCCTCTGTTTTTTCAGAATGTGGTTCGTTTGCATGGGATTCCTGAGAACATCGTTTCTGACAGGGGATCCCAGTTTGTGTCTAGATTTTGGCGGACGTTCTGTGCTAAGATGGGCATTGATTTGTCCTTTTCGTCTGCATTCCATCCTCAGACGAATGGCCAGACTGAACGAACTAATCAGACCTTGGAAACTTATTTAAGGTGTTTTGTTTCTGCTGATCAGGATGACTGGGTTACCTTTTTGCCGTTGGCCGAGTTTGCCCTTAATAATCGGGCTAGTTCTGCTACCTTGGTTTCTCCTTTCTTTTGTAATTCGGGGTTTCATCCTCGTTTTTCCTCTGGTCAGGTGGAACCTTCTGATTGTCCTGGAGTGGACATGGTGGTGGATAGGTTGCATCGGATTTGGAGTCATGTGGTGGACAATTTGAAGTTGTCCCAGGAGAAGGCTCAGCAGTTTGCTAATCGCCGTCGCCGCGTGGGTCCTCGACTTCTTGTTGGTGACTTGGTGTGGTTGTCTTCTCGTTTTGTTCCTATGAAGGTCTCTTCTCCTAAGTTCAAGCCTCGGTTCATCGGTCCCTATAGGATCTTGGAAATTCTTAACCCTGTGTCGTTTCGTTTGGATCTCCCGGCATCGTTTGCTATTCATAATGTGTTTCATCGGTCGTTGTTGCGGAAGTATGAGGTACCTGTTGTTCCTTCGCTTGAGCCTCCTGCTCCAGTGCTGGTGGAGGGAGAATTGGAGTATGTTGTGGAGAAGATCTTGGATTCTCGTGTTTCCAGACGGAAACTCCAGTATTTGGTCAAGTGGAAGGGTTATGGTCAGGAGGATAATTCTTGGGTGGTTGCCTCGGATGTTCATGCTGATGATTTGGTTCGCGCTTTTCATAGGGCTCATCCTGGTCGCCCTGGTGGTTCTCGTGAGGGTTCGGTAACCCCTCCTCAAGGGGGGGGTACTGTTGTGAGTTCTGTTTTTGGGCTCCCTCTGGTGGTTACTGATGGTACTGGGTGACTTGTCCTTCCTGGGTTTCTGGGTTCCACCTGTTCCATCAGCATATGGGAGTTTCCTATTTAACCTGGCTTTGCTGGCATTTCCTCGCCGGTTATCAATGTATCCAGTGTGTCTTGTTACCTCTGCTCCCTGCTCCTAGAACCTTCTGGTCAAGCTAAGTTTGGATTTTCCTGTTTTGGTGTTTTGCTTTATTTGGTTTTTAGTCCAGCCTGCAGATATGTGATTCTTGCTGCTGGTTGCTCTAGTGGGCTGAAATTGCTCCTCATGTACCATGAGTTGGCACATGAGTTCAAGTAATTTCAGGATGGTTTTTTGAAGGGTTTTTCGCTGACCGCGCAGTTCACTTTTGTATCCTCTGCTATCTAGCTTTAGCGGGCCTCATTTTGCTGAAACTGTTTTCATACTGCGTATGTGCTTTCCTCTCATTTCACCGTCATTATATGTGGGGGGCTGCTATTTCTGTGGGGGATTTCTCTGGAGGCAAGAGAGGTCTGTGTTTCTTCTAATAGGGGAAGTTAGATCTTCGGCTGGAGCGAGACGTCTAGGATCATCGTAGGCACGTTCCCCGGCTACTTTTATTTGTGTGTTAGGTTCAGGGTCGCGGTCAGCTCAGGTTCCATCGCCCTAGAGCTTGTTTGTATCTGTGCTTGTCCTTTAGTGATCCCCTGCCATTGGGATCATGACAGAGGAGGTGGAGAGTAGTGCTCCTCAGAGAAAAATTGGCCCTGCAAGAAGGAGGAGTGAGGGTGGTGAGATCAGTGGGTCAGACACTTGTTGTTCAATTCAGATGGTGGAGGAGGATAGTGGTGATGCTGGATAGTATTGCCATATAGTGCACTAAATGTGTTGTTGTTTTTTTCTCTTGTGAGCTTTGGCTCAGGCCAAAGGCTTTTATTTTCTGTATAGTTAGTTGAAGTGTGTTTTTTTGTGATATGGGGTTTATTATAATTTCACAAAATGTTAGCTTTTTTAAAAGTAACATTAGGAGAGCTGCAATTTTTGAGTTTTTAGCTATGCAAAATGCATCTATTTTTTGTTTACAAGAGTGTGGGGTAGTGGATGGTGTGAAAGGGGATGAATGGTCTTATGGTGCGTCTGTGTGGTCAGGGAGTGCATGTAATAAGAATGATGGGGTGGGAATATTGGTTAAAGGGAGAGAGGTGGTTTTGAATGATTATCTTGTGATTGAGGTAGGGAGGTGTATTTTGGCTAATTTTGAGTATAGGAATGTAAAGTTTTGTGTTATTAATATGTATGCGCCAGTTGATAAAAATGAGCGTAAGGCTTTATTTGAAAAAGTTAAGCTTTTTGTTCCAGGGTGGATGCCTGTAGTGATTGTGGGGGATATGAATTGTGATTTGGGGAAAGTGAAAGTGGATGTGTCAGGGAAGGCTTTGTTGGAGTTAGTGAGTGATTTTGATCTGAGTGATATGCAGCATGTGTGTAATGTGAGTCCTGTGTTGAGTACTTTTTTTTCTGAGAGTGGAAGGGTGCAATCTAGGTTGGATTATTGCTTTATTTAAAAAAATATAACTGCTGTTGATTATAAGCAAGAAAATGTTTTGTTTTCTGATCATGTGTGTATGAAGTGTGAGGTGGATATAAAGGTTGATGGAGTGTTTGGGAAAGGGTTGTGGAAGTTAAATGTGAAGTTGTTAGAGAGTGAAGAGGTGAGAAAGGAGTATGCAAGACGGTATGTAGAGTGGTGTAAGTGTAAAAATGGTTTTGGGAATGTCTGTGTTTGGTGGGATTGGATGAAGAAACAAACAAAAATATTCTTTAAAAGTTTAGGGTATAAGTGTGCAGCTATTAAGAGAGAGAATTTTGTTAAGCTGAATGCACGTTTGAGTGTATTGTATAAGTTGAGGGAAGGAGGGATGGAAGTGGAAGAGGAGATATTATAGGTGAAAAATAAAATTAATGTTTTTTTGTTAGAGAAAGGGAGGAGTATAGTTTTTGGGAGTTGGAAGTTTCGCCCCCAGCAGTTCGCCCCCAGCATTTCGCCCCCAGCAGTTCGCCCCCAGCAGTTCGCCGCCAGGTACACTTCGCCCCCGAACATTTCGCCCCCAGCATTTCGCCCCCAGGATGTTTCGCCCCCGCACATTTCGCCCCCGCACATTTCGCCCCCAGGAGTTCGCCCCCGGATGTTTCGCCCCCGGATGTTTCGCCCCCGGATGTTTCGCCCCCAGCAGTTCGCCCCCGGATGTTTCGCCCCCAGCAGTTCGCCCCCGGATGTTTCGCCCCCGGATGTTTCACCCCCAGCAGTTCGCCCCCGCACATTTCGCCCCCAGCAGTTCGCCCCCGGATGTTTCGCACCCGGATATTTCGCCCCCGGATGTTTCGCCCCCAGCAGTTCGCCCCCGGATGTTTCGCCCCCAGCAGTTCGCCCCCGGATGTTTTGCCCCCAGCAGTTCGCCCCCGGATGTTTTGCCCCCAGCAGTTCGCCCCCGGATGTTTTGCCCCCAGCAGTTCGCCCCCGGATGTTTCGCTCCCGGATGTTTCGCCCCCAGTAGTTCGCCCCTGGATGTTTCAACTCCAGATGCTTCGTCCCCAAGCAGTTCGCCCCTGGATGTTTCCCCCCAGCAGTTCGCCCCCCGGATGTTTTGCCTGCAGCAGTTCGCCCCCAGATGTTTCGCCCCCAGCAGTTCGCCCACGGATGTTTCACCCCCAGATGTTTTGCCCCCAGCAGTTCATCCCTGGATGTTTTGCCTCTAGCAATTTGCTCCTGGATCTTTCGCATCCGGGAAAGACCTGCCTGAACTGAACATTGGCAGGTTTGCTTATCACTAATAATACACCATATGAGTCTAAGATATATAATTCTGATCAAATTAGTTTTTTTATTTTAAAACTTTGTTTTCTAGATGAGTCATTTTACAAACAGACAGGAAAATAGTAGGATTTCATTGGTTACTAAGGAGGTTGTGCCCCCTTGGTAGCAGAACGGATCCTGGCTACCTATGATACATTCAGGGCTGCTTGTTCACAGCCCTATGCAAAGCTCCCTTTCACCCTCCGCTCATGTGCTCTTTCCTGGGCAAGAGGAGGGCTCCCCCTGCCTGTGTAAAGCCATTACAGGATGGAACACATAGGGGGGCTTTGCAGAGGGCTGTAAACCAGCAGCCCTTTATACATCATAGGGAATATATTGTTAGTTGCATGCTCCTGTGCAGCCACACCCTCTAGAATCCATCCACAAGTACTGCTACTAAGGAGAAACAACCTCCTTAGCAACCACTGAAATCCTGCAGCACATGGAGCTTTAACTTGGATGAGACTTTTCACACAGAAGTGAAGCTGCTGGAAGGTCTCCTTTGGAAATGAATATCATGGGCACAAGTACTATAACATAACATATTTTTTGTAGAGTTATGTTTTAACTGTATGTATCAAAACTGTTTAAACAAGAAACATAAAAAGGTATAGAGGGGAAGGATTAGAGAAAAAGAGAAAATACAAATTACAGGTTATAATGCTTGAATTATTTTACAGCTAAGAACACTGCTCTCAAAACATACAATATTTGACCATGAACTAAAATTCAAAGCTGTAGGCAATGCCTCTCAGATAATCCATCAAGCTTCTATTATTGAAATCTTGCACGATACGTTTAACCCTTGCTGAAATTGCAGCATACTTTTTGTTTCTTGCAGCAATGGGATTTCCTGCTATTATCTGAATAATTTCAAAACTATGGAGCTCTTGCTGATGTTTCAGACAGTTAATGAACCGGTATATATTTTGGAAAAGAGTACCACATGTTTCTCGAAAGCTACGGTGCCATCCTTCGACATCATTATTTGTTCGCTGTTGATCATTCAATGTTCGCTCATACACATTCCAGAATTGAATTGGAAACAAAGGTGCTTGATGTCCTCTGCGATTCATTCGACCGATATAGCTGTCTTCAAAATAGTTAGCAATAGGTATTGCTTCTTGTGGAAAGTCAGGATCTTCCACCAACTCTTCAAATGATTGCACAACATTCTGTGGTGGTAGAAAGGCCAGGGCAGGTATCATGCGTATCCAACGGGCAAATTCATGGTCACCTTGGTATTGCATCTTGAGTCCTTCATTTTGAACTTTACGCCAAACCGACTGTGATAAGTGGAAAAAGCAACCAGTCTTCACAAGGTTGGGGAACTCACTTTCAAATGCCTGTATTGCAGCTAGTTCAAAATCCAACATCAGGTTGTCTGGCTGCAGTCCAGGCTGCAAGTTCTTCAGCTCTTGCAGCAACCTCTGGTATGTAGAACGGCTCTTGTCTGTCAGCAAGGTGTACACTAGCGGAACAACAAGGCCGCTGTGGACTACATGGATTGTGTAAAGTTGCTTAAACAAGGCTGGTGTAGTGAAAAACATGCCATCAGCACACCACTCTTTACTTTGTGCCAGTAGATGGAGATTGTCTCTTGTTCCAAATATCAACATACGGCTGTGTCCATTTCCTAATTTAAAATGAAAGTATTAGTAGAGGAAATAACAGAAAAAGTGTAACAAGCAGCAGACAGAGAATTTTGGGATAAATTCACAAAAAAAAAAATATCCTAATCAGAAGCCTCTGTTCATATCTCACATTAAAAACTCACATTTTGCTCCAGATTTTCGGATTTCATAATAAAAAACCTGAAGCAAAATCTAGTGTGAAGGGGCCAACCAATAGTTTTTTACAACATATATTGTCCCAGTGGAAAATGATATATTTTTGTTTAAAATTAAAATTACTTCCAAACTTGAAATAGGTCACATTTTTAGGGTACCTTTAGACCCTTCAACTAGACGGCCGTTCAGCACGGCCGATCGCCGCCATGCTGAACAGCTGTCTAGTTGACAGCCGCATCCAGACGAGACGTGCGGCTAGACGTCTGAATGAACGACTGGGAGGGCCGCCCGCCTGAATGAGGTGTTCCATTCAAGCGGATGGGCGCGCTAGTCGTCGGGTGGGCAGGGCGGACGTTCGTGACTATGCTGTCTCATTGAGAGGATTGTGCAGGATGCAAAAAACGCCAGTAAAATCACCAGTGTGCTTTTGGCCTAAGGCATAACTGAATGGTCCATTAGGCTGGGGTCATATGCAGCATTAATGTGTAAATCCTTCTCTTTAAATGAGAAGGTGTGTCCAAACTTTTGGTCTGTACTGTATATATGCAAGAAAACTGGAAGAAGAAGAGTGGCTCAACTGAGATTGTTGCTGAGGACTCAGTGTGCTGCTAGAGCAGGGGTTGGTTTCCGCCCGTACTTAACATGCATCCATGAAGAAATACCTCCGCACTGCTGAAGTCCTATACAAATCCTTTATTGCATTACAAAGTTCCAAAAGTGCCAGACCACCATCACCCACCCACATATATACACATATATACACACACACATATATACACACACACTGTTTGGGCGTACAGTGTGTACATATATATATATATATATATATATATATATATATCACCGCAAAAAAGTAAAAAAAAGTTAAAAAAAATTAAAAAAAAAAGTAAAAAAGTAAAAAACTGAGCGGCACCGACCCTTAATCAGCTGTAATAATGAACTCTATTCAGGGATATCAGATGTGACTCCTCGCTATGCCGCTAACACCGGACCTCAGGTGCTCCTTCATAGAAAAAAGACTTCCATCCATGCGCTCCTTGTAAGTAAAAAATGAGGGCACTCACCAGTCTTCGGTAAAGTGACTTCTTTATTAACAACGACAACTCCAGATAAAAGTCATGGCCGGGGGAGAGGGAGCCGAAGCTCGTGTGAGCAGGGGAGGACGACAGCCGTTTCGCGCTATGCCTGCGCTTCTACGGGTCGATTTGTGCTCAGGACAGACAGCGGATATAGTGCACCGGCCAGACACACCCCGCCACCAAATCCCTCCCACAAACCATAGAAATACAAAAAGCACATATTAAAAGCTAAAGTTAAAAACAATACATGGCTTATGGAGTACATATATGACATGGAACACAAATCGCTACTGAAGAGATGTCAGCAAATGCTATACCAAATTATTGCTCTATGACCTGTCAATTGTGTTCACTATACGTGACACTGCGCTCATAAGACATCTGACTTTCATCTCTTCTGATTGACGGTGAAACCCCTCTTCAGTGTTGTTCACCCGAGGAGAAAATACATCTATTCGTATAACAATAGTTTCTTGCAACACATAAAATATTATCGTAGGTACGTCGATGATATAGCAATAATTTGGGACGGGGTTTCACCGTCAATCAGAAACACGGTGGTAGGACTGAATGTCTTACCTTTGCTGGCATCGAAAAGGTGAATTTGCCTGCCCAAGGTGGTGATTTGGACAATCTGCTCTTGAGATGTGAAGCCAGGTGGATCCTGCGCTGTAATGCCATGGGTCCGCTTGGTTTCAATGACAGAGTCGATATGTCCATTTTTCTGTAGTTGTCTTATGAGCGCAGTGTCACGTATAGTGAACACAATTGACAGGTCATAGAGCGATAATTTGGTATAGCATTTGCTGACATCTCTTCATTGTTGTTATGCTGCCACTGTTTTAGAACTCCAAAGCACGTGCTTTACTGGCATTTTTCAGAGCGCTTTTGTGAGCGCTCTCGGTAATGACCCATAAGATACAGGCTATTGATGAATGCTAAGTGCTCAAAAATAGCTCCTGTAATAAAATAAAAAGAGCTGGCCGAAACAACACCTCGCTTTTCCAGCCATTGACTTATTTACTATATATCTGTCTAAGGGTCACTTTCGTCTTTCTGTCTGTAACGTTTTATTCGTATATTCATTTGTCGCGGCGTCTGTCTGTCTGTCAAGTCGCTGATTGGTCATGGCAAAACGCCCACGACCATTGCCACGACCAATCAGCGACGGTCACAGGCTGCCAGAAAAATGGCCGCTGCTTCACTGCCCTGCACTCACCGCTGACCGCTCACACAGGGTTAATGCCAGCGTTAATGGATCGCGGTGTACCACACTCCGTTAATGCTGCTATTAACCCTGTGTGACCAACTTTTCACTATTGATCGTGCCTATGCAGCATCAATAGTGAAAAGATGTAATGTTAAAAATAAAAAAAAATTAAAAAAAGTTATTCTCACCCCCTCCGATGTCGCGCTGTCCTCCGCGCTTCTCTCCAGTGCACGCCGTGCCTTCCAGTCCGAACGATGCTATGCATCCAGGACCTGCGATGATGTCACGGTCATGTGACCACAACATCATCGCAGGTCCTATGCTCAGACCGGAAGCCACTGCCAGCACTGCAGAGAGGCGCGAGGACTTCAGGGCCCGTGGCTGAGGTGAGTATATCTTTATTATTTTTTTTTTTAACACGAATATAGTGCCCACATTCCTAGACTACGTGGGCAGTGCAATATACTACGTGACAAGTGCAATATACTATGTCGGCTGGCCAATATACTACATGTGCTGTGCAATTTACTACGTGGACTGTACAATTTACATGCGCTGTCCAAAATACTACTTCGGCTGTCCAATATACTACATGGCCTGTGCAATGTACTACGTGGACTGTCCAATATACTACATAACCTGTGCAACATACCACGTGGCTGCACCTTCTAGAATACCCAATACGTTAGAATCGGGCCACCATCTAGTATATTCAAAATTGGCAATCTTCTTAGCGATTTTCCAGTGCTTAGCACTTGGGAAAGTGGCTACTGTGAAAGAGGTCTTAGGGCTAAAACACAAGGCCAAAATTCCCTGCCTAATTTGGGGCCAAAACATCTGGGGAGCAAAAAGCTGGGGGTGAAACATCCGGGGGCAAACTGCTGGGCGCGAAACATCCAGGGGCGAAACATCCAGGGGCAAAACATCCGGGGGCGAAACATCCGGGGGCGAACTGCTGGGGGCGAAACATCTGGGGGCGAACTGCTGGGGGCGAAACATCCGGTGGCGAAACATCCGGGGGCGAAACATCCGGGGGCGAACTGCTGGGGGCGAAATGTGTGGGGGCGA
>NC_091282.1:759942732-759945232 GCF_032444005.1 Ranitomeya imitator
ACAAACACACACACTAACACAAACACAAACACACACACAAACACGCACACAAACACGCACACATACACACACAAACACACACACAAACACACACACAAACACACACACAAACACACACACACACAGACACACACACAAACACACACAAACACACGCACAAACACACACACACAAACACACACAAACACACACACACAAACACAAGCACAAACACACGCACAAACACACACACAAACACACACACAAACACACACACAAACACACACACATACACACACAAACACACACACATACACACACAAACACACACACTAACACAAACACAAACACACACACAAACACGCACACAAACACGCACACATACACACACAAACACACACACAAACACACACACAAACACACACACAAACACACACACACACAGACACACACACAAACACACACAAACACACGCACAAACACACACACACAAACACACACAAACACACACACACAAACACAAGCACAAACACACGCACAAACACACACACAAACACACGCACAAACACACGCACAAACACACACACAAACACACACACATACACACACATACACACACACAAACACACACAAACACACACACAAACACACACACACAAACACACACACACAAACACACACAAACACACACACAAACACACACACAAACACACACATACACACAAACACACACACACAAACACAAACACCCACAAACACACACACAAACACACACACAAACACACACACAATCACACACATACACACACAAACACAGACACACACACACACACACAAAATACAAACACACACACATACACACACAAACACACACACACAAACACACACAAATACACACACAAACACACACACACAAACACACACACAAACACACACACACACAAACCCACACACACAAACTCACACACAAACACACACACACAAACACACAAACACACACACAAACACACACACAAACACACAAACACACACACAAACACACACACACAAACACACACACAAACACTCACACAAACACACACACAAACACACACACACAAACACACACACACACAAACACACACACAAACACACACATACACACACAAACACACACACACAAACACACACACACAAACACACACAAACACACACACAAACACACAAACACACACACAAACACACACACACACACAAACACACACACACACAAACACACACAAACACACACACAAACACACACACAAACACACACACAAGCAAACACACATACACACACATACACACACAAACACACACAAACACACACACAGACACACAAACACACACACAGACACACACACAAACACACACAAACACACACAAACACACACACACAAACACACACACAAACACACACACAAACACACACACACAAACACACACACAAACACAAAAACACACACACAAACACACACACAAACACACACACAAACACACACACATACACACACATACACACACCCAAACACACACACAAACACACACACAAACACACAAACACACACACAAACACACACACACACAAACACACACACACAAACACACACAAACACACACACAAACACACACACAAACACACACACAAACACACACACACAAGCAAACACACATACACACACATACACACACAAACACACACAAACACACACACAAACAGACACACAAACACACACACAGACACACACACAAACACACACAAACACACACAAACACACACACACAAACACACACACAAACACACACACAAACACACACACACAAACACACACACAAACACACACACAAACACAAAAACACACACACAAACACACACACAAACACACACACAAACACACACACATACACACACATACACACACCCAAACACACACACAAACACACACACAAACAAACACATAAACACACACACAAACACACACAAACACACACATACACACAAACACACACACAAACACAAACACCCACAAACACACACACAAACACACACAAACACAGACACACACACACACACACACACAAAATACAAACACACACACATACACACACAAACACACACACAAACACACACAAATACACACACAAACACACACACAAACACACACAAACACACACACACACACAAACCCACACACACAAACACACACACAAACACACAAACACACACACAAACACACACACAAACACACACACAAACACTCACACAAACACACACACAAACACACACAAACACACACAAACACAAGCACACACACAAACACACACACACACACACAAACACACACACAAACACACGCACAAACACACGCACAAACACACGCACAAACACACGCACAAACACACGCACAAACACACACACAAACACACACACAAACACACACACAAACACACAAACATACACATAAAAAACACACACAAACACACACACAGAAACACACACACA
>NC_091282.1:760057732-760060232 GCF_032444005.1 Ranitomeya imitator
ACACACACACAAACACACACACAAACACACACAAACACACAAACACACACAAACACAAAAAAACACACACACAAACACACACAAACACACACAAACACACACACACAAACACACACACACAAACACACACACACAAACACACACACACAAACACACACACACAAACACACGCACAAACACACGCACAAACACACGCACAAACACACACACAAACACACACACAAACACACAAACATACACATAAAAAACACACACAAACACACACACAGAAACACACACACATACACACACACAAACACACACACAAACACACACACATACACACAAACACACACACATACACACACAAACACACACACTAACACAAACACAAACACACACACAAACACGCACACAAACACGCACACATACACACACAAACACACACACAAACACACACACAAACACACACACAAACACACACACACACAGACACACACACAAACACACACAAACACACGCACAAACACACACACACAAACACACACAAACACACACACACAAACACAAGCACAAACACACGCACAAACACACACACAAACACACACACAAACACACACACAAACACACACACATACACACACAAACACACACACATACACACACAAACACACACACTAACACAAACACAAACACACACACAAACACGCACACAAACACGCACACATACACACACAAACACACACACAAACACACACACAAACACACACACAAACACACACACACACAGACACACACACAAACACACACAAACACACGCACAAACACACACACACAAACACACACAAACACACACACACAAACACAAGCACAAACACACGCACAAACACACACACAAACACACGCACAAACACACGCACAAACACACACACAAACACACACACATACACACACATACACACACACAAACACACACAAACACACACACAAACACACACACACAAACACACACACACAAACACACACAAACACACACACAAACACACACACAAACACACACATACACACAAACACACACACACAAACACAAACACCCACAAACACACACACAAACACACACACAAACACACACACAATCACACACATACACACACAAACACAGACACACACACACACACACAAAATACAAACACACACACATACACACACAAACACACACACACAAACACACACAAATACACACACAAACACACACACACAAACACACACACAAACACACACACACACAAACCCACACACACAAACTCACACACAAACACACACACACAAACACACAAACACACACACAAACACACACACAAACACACAAACACACACACAAACACACACACACAAACACACACACAAACACTCACACAAACACACACACAAACACACACACACAAACACACACACACACAAACACACACACAAACACACACATACACACACAAACACACACACACAAACACACACACACACAAACACACACAAACACACACACAAACACACAAACACACACACAAACACACACACACACACAAACACACACACACACAAACACACACAAACACACACACAAACACACACACAAACACACACACAAGCAAACACACATACACACACATACACACACAAACACACACAAACACACACACAGACACACAAACACACACACAGACACACACACAAACACACACAAACACACACAAACACACACACACAAACACAAAAACACACACACAAACACACACACAAACACACACACAAACACACACACATACACACACATACACACACCCAAACACACACACAAACACACACACAAACACACAAACACACACACAAACACACACACACAAACACACACACACAAACACACACAAACACACACACAAACACACACACAAACACACACACAAACACACACACACAAGCAAACACACATACACACACATACACACACAAACACACACAAACACACACACAAACAGACACACAAACACACACACAGACACACACACAAACACACACAAACACACACAAACACACACACACAAACACACACACAAACACACACACAAACACACACACACACAAACACACACACAAACACAAAAACACACACACAAACACACACACAAACACACACACAAACACACACACATACACACACATACACACACCCAAACACACACACAAACACACACACAAACAAACACATAAACACACACACAAACACACACAAACACACACATACACACAAACACACACACAAACACAAACACCCACAAACACACACACAAACACACACAAACACAGACACACACACACACACACACAAAATACAAACACACACACATACACACACAAACACACACACAAACACACACAAATACACACACAAACACACACACAAACACACACAAACACACACACACACACAAACCCACACACACAAACACACACACAAACACACAAA
>NC_091282.1:760312732-760315232 GCF_032444005.1 Ranitomeya imitator
ACTTTGACATAGTGGGAATAACCGAGACATGGTTAGATGAAAGCTATGACTGGGCAGTTAACTTACAGGGTTACAGTCTGTTTAGAAAGGATCGTAAAAATCGGAGAGGAGGAGGGGTTTGTCTCTATGTAAAGTCTTGTCTAAAGTCCACTTTAAGGGAGGATATTAGCGAAGGGAATGAGGATGTCGAGTCCATATGGGTTGAAATTCATGGAGGGAAAAATGGTAACAAAATTCTCATTGGGGTCTGTTACAAACCCCCAAATATAACAGAAAGCATGGAAAGTCTACTTCTAAAGCAGATAGATGAAGCTGCAACCCATAATGAGGTCCTGGTTATGGGGGACTTTAACTACCCGGATATTAACTGGGAAACAGAAACCTGTGAAACCCATAAAGGCAACAGGTTTCTGCTAATAACCAAGAAAAATTATCTTTCACAATTGGTGCAGAATCCAACCAGAGGAGCAGCACTTTTAGACCTAATACTATCTAATAGACCTGACAGAATAACAAATCTGCAGGTGGTTGGGCATTTAGGAAATAGCGACCACAATATTGTGCAGTTTCACCTGTCTTTCACTAGGGGGACTTGTCAGGGAGTCACAAAAACATTGAACTTTAGGAAGGCAAAGTTTGAACAGCTTAGAGATGCCCTTAATCTGGTAGACTGGGACAATATCCTCAGAAATGAGAATACAGATAATAAATGGGAAATGTTTAAGAACATCCTAAATAGGCAGTGTAAGCGGTTTATACCTTGTGGGAATAAAAGGACTAGAAATAGGAAAAACCCAATGTGGCTAAACAAAGAAGTAAGACAGGCAATTAACAGTAAAAAGAAAGCATTTGCACTACTAAAGCAGGATGGCACCATTGAAGCTCTAAAAAACTATAGGGAGAAAAATACTTTATCTAAAAAACTAATTAAAGCTACCAAAAAGGAAACAGAGAAGCACATTGCTAAGGAGAGTAAAACTAATCCCAAACTGTTCTTCAACTATATCAATAGTAAAAGAATAAAAACTGAAAATGTAGGCCCCTTAAAAAATAGTGAGGAAAGAATGGTTGTAGATGACGAGGAAAAAGCTAACATATTAAACACCTTCTTCTCCACAGTATTCACGGTGGAAAATGAAATGCTAGGTGAAATCCCAAGAAACAATGAAAACCCTATATTAAGGGTCACCAATCTAACCCAAGAAGAGGTGCGAAACCGGCTAAATAAGATTAAAATAGATAAATCTCCGGGTCCGGATGGCATACACCCACGAGTACTAAGAGAACTAAGTAATGTAATAGATAAACCATTATTTCTTATTTTTAGTGACTCTATAGCGACAGGGTCTGTTCCGCAGGACTGGCGCATAGCAAATGTGGTGCCAATATTCAAAAAGGGCTCTAAAAGTGAACCTGGAAATTATAGGCCAGTAAGTCTAACCTCTATTGTTGGTAAAATATTTGAAGGGTTTCTGAGGGATGTTATTCTGGATTATCTCAATGAGAATAACTGTTTAACTCCATATCAGCATGGGTTTATGAGAAATCGCTCCTGTCAAACCAATCTAATCAGTTTTTATGAAGAGGTAAGCTATAGACTGGACCATGGTGAGTCATTGGACGTGGTATATCTCGATTTTTCCAAAGCGTTTGATACCGTGCCGCACAAGAGGTTGGTACACAAAATGAGAATGCTTGGTCTGGGGGAAAATGTGTGTAAATGGGTTAGTAACTGGCTTAGTGATAGAAAGCAGAGGGTGGTTATAAATGGTATAGTCTCTAACTGGGTCGCTGTGACCAGTGGGGTACCGCAGGGGTCAGTATTGGGACCTGTTCTCTTCAACATATTCATTAATGATCTGGTAGAAGGTTTACACAGTAAAATATCGATATTTGCAGATGATACAAAACTATGTAAAGCAGTTAATACAAGAGAAGATAGTATTCTGCTACAGATGGATCTGGATAAGTTGGAAACTTGGGCTGTAAGGTGGCAGATGAGGTTTAACAATGATAAATGTAAGGTTATACACATGGGAAGAGGGAATCAATATCACCATTACACACTGAACGGGAAACCACTGGGTAAATCTGACAGGGAGAAGGACTTGGGGATCCTAGTTAATGATAAACTTACCTGGAGCAGCCAGTGCCAGGCAGCAGCTGCCAAGGCAAACAGGATCATGGGGTGCATTAAAAGAGGTCTGGATACACATGATGAGAGCATTATACTGCCTCTGTACAAATCCCTAGTTAGACCGCACATGGAGTACTGTGTCCAGTTTTGGGCACCGGTGCTCAGGAAGGATATAATGGAACTAGAGAGAGTACAAAGGAGGGCAACAAAATTTATAAAGGGGATGGGAGAACTACAATACCCAGATAGATTAGCGAAATTAGGATTATTTAGTCTAGAAAAAAGACGACTGAGGGGCGATCTAATAACCATGTATAAGTATATAAGGGGACAATACAAATATCTCGCTGAGGATCTGTTTAT
>NC_091282.1:760452732-760455232 GCF_032444005.1 Ranitomeya imitator
ACACACACACAAACACAAACACACACACACAAACACACACACAAACACACAAACACGCACACATACACACAAACACACACACACAAACACACACACAAACACACACACACACAAACACGCACACAAACACACACACAAACACACACACAAACACACACACACAAACACACACACAAACACACACACACACGCACAAACACACGCACAAACACACACAAACACACACACAAAAACACACAAACACACACACACAAACACACACACAAACACACAAAAACACACACAAACACAAAATAAACACACACACAAACACACACACAAACACACACACACAAACACACACACACAAACACACACACACAAACACACACACAAACACACACACAAACACACACACACACACGCATACACAAAAACACACACACAAACACACACACAAACACACACACAAACACACGCACAAACACACACACACAAACACACACACAAACACACACACAAACACACACACAAACACACAAACACACACACACAAACACAAAAAAAACACACACACAAAAACACACACACAAACAAACACACAAACACACACACAAACACACACACAAACACACACAAACACACACACACAAACACACACAAAAACACACACTCAAACATACACACACAAACACACACACAAACACACACAAGCATACACACACAAACACACACACACAAACACACACACAAACACACATACACACAAACACACACACAAACACACACACAAACACACACACACACAAACACACACACACACAAACACACACACAAACACACACACAAACACACATACACACAAACACACACAAACACACACACACACACGCACAATCATACACACACACAAACACACACACAAACACACACAAACACACACACACACAAACACACACAAACACACACACAAACACACACACACAAACAAACACACAAACACACACACATACACACAAACACACACACACAAACACACACAAACACACACACACACAAACACAAACACACAAACACAAACACACACACAAACACGCACACAAACACGCACACAAACACACACACAAACACACATACACACACAAACACACACACAAACACACACACAAACACACACACAAACACACACACAGACACACACACAAACACACACAAACACACACACACAAACACACACACACACAAAAACACACACACACACACACACACACAAAACACACACACAAACACACACAAACACACACACAAACACACACACAAACACACACACCCAAACACACGCACAAACACACGCACAAACACACACACACAAACACACGCACAAACACACGCACAAACACACACACAAACACACACACAAACACACACACACAAACACACACACACACAAACACACACACAAACGCACACACAAACACACACACATACACACAAACAAACACAAACACACACACAAACACGCACACAAACACGCACACAAACATGCACACAAACACACACACAAACACACATACACACACAAACACACACACAAACACACACACAAACACACACACAGACACACACACAAACACACACACACAAACACACGCACTAACACACGCACAAACACACACAAACACACACACAAACACTCACACAAACACACACACACAAACTCACACACAAACACACAAACATACACACAAACACAAAAAAACACACACACACAAACACACACACAAACACACACACAAACACACACAAACACACACACACACAAACACGCACAAACACACACACACAAACACACACACAAACACACACACATACACACACAAACACACACACAAACACAAACACGCACACAAACACGCACACAAACACACACACAAACACACATACACACACAAACACACACACAAACACACACACACAAACACACACACACAAACACACACACAAACACACACACACAAACACACACACAAACACACACACAAACACACACACAAACACACACACAAACACAAAAACACACACACAAACACACACACAAACACACACAAACACACACACAAACACACACACAAACACACACACACAAACACACACACACAAACACACACACACACAAAAACACACACACACACACACACACACAAAAACACACAAACACACACACAAACACACACACACAAACACACACACACAAACACACGCACAAACACACGCACAAACACACACGCACAAACACACCCACAAACACACGCACAAACACACACACAAACACACACACAAACACACACAAACACACAAACATACACACAAACACAAAAAATAACACACACACACGAACACACACAAACACACACACACAAACACACACACAAACACACACACAAACACACACACATACACACACAAACACACACACATACACACACAAACACACACAGAAGCACACACAAACACACACACA